>NW_027108914.1:2540428-2543559 GCF_000696795.3 Halyomorpha halys
AACTTTATTATGGCAATAATATAATGCAAAATTTTGTTTGAGATTTGTTTAGTAAAAAAAATATCAATTTTGTCTCAACAATTTTTTTTATTATTTTAACACTCCAACGTTTCGGCCATTTTCAAGGATCGATCAATAAAATTTTTCAAATACAATATACTCATTATAAATTAATTCTTAAAAACTAACACGAAAAATTATATTTCCTACACTATTACACTATCACAACCAGAACTATTTAACATAATTTAGAGCTAAAATATTTTAACAACCCCAATATAGCCTGAAATTATGTTGATAATTTATGGTATTGACTGTGATAGTGTAATAAGGTAGGGAATATAATTCTTCATGATGTTTTTAAAAATTAATTTATAATGAATATATTATATTTAAAAATGTTTATTGATACATCCTTGAAAATGGCTGAAATGGCCGAAACGTTGGAGTGTTAAAATAATTTTTTTTAAATTGTTGAGACAAAATGTATTTTTTTTTATAAACAATATGGCAATAATATTTCATAAAAATGTTTTCATACTTCAGTGACTAATCAAAATTATCCTAATACACTATAAAGCTGTACTAAGACCTATCACAACATATGAATGTCCCTTATGAAACCTCATTAACTCAACCAATTTAAAAAAGTTACAAATATTCCAAAAGAAATATTAACGAATTTTCATATTAAAAAAGAATAACTAAGATGCATTAAGAATTAAATATACACGCCGTACAAGAGTATATGTACTAATTGGCTCATAATTTCTTTCAAATTTGCCCTAACTCTTTAAACCTGTAAATATCCAAAATAAAAAGTTATATAATACAACTTATTAAATTATACCAATTAAGAAACATACACTACTATAAAAATCAACTATGGGCGAGTTGTATTTTGTTTGAAAACTGTTTTTTTTTTTGTTTTTTTTATTTAATACATCTTTAACAAAAAGTAAAAAAATAATCGATATGTAGTAAGTAAATTGTATAAGGGTGTATCCCGAAGTTATATTATATTCATTGTACATATTATCTTTAGAAAATAAAAACTTTACATAAAAAATATCATGAAATATTTTAATAGAAAACAATTAGTAATCCCTTACAAAATATTAAAAAGATAAAGTACAATTTTAATATTTATAATTAGAATTTTGTTTAAAAATGTAGTATACTTATAATGATAGAATATGAGTGATTAAATTTTATTATACTCATGGTAAGATTAAAATAATTAAATTTTTAATGTTTTAATTAAATATTCTTTGTCGAGCTAAATCGAATGGTAAGCCACAAATTCCGCTAATCCCAATTATATATAAATTTTATTATTTTCTTCTATACACTCATTGTTTCGGATGTAAGTGACCAAAAAAAAAATTATAATAGTAAATGTACCTTCATTGTGCCAAATATCTTTTCGACAACCCCTTTGCCCTGAATAAAAATTGTAGATTTTATGGATATAATGTTAAGTGTTAATAGGTAATTTGTCAAAAAAATCAAATTCGTCCCCATTTCTTTCCTGATGAAATAACCTGGAGAATGTTTGTGGATTGGTAGATGGAAAACCAAGCAGCTGAAACGGCATGGAAGCATTTAAATAAAGCAATAACAAGTAATGCTTATTAATTAATTAATGCCAATTAAAAGTCTTATGCTTGTGATCGATTTTAATAACGTTAACAAAAAATATATATATCTTTTATCAATAATAATGAATTATATAAAAAAATAATTTTGGATTACTTTTTTTTAAATTAATCATTTGAATGTTATTTCACAACGCCTCTAATTTAGTCATTAATTGACTAATCTTTAATTTAAAAAAACTTTCGTTCCACTTAAACTAATTAGCATCAATGACTATTCTAGTAAAAATAAACAATATGAAAATACTTAATTTGTCCAATCCACCTTTTTGAATGTATTACAATGAATCATTTATTTATTTATTTATTGATATTTACAACTGTATAAAAAAATACAACCAGTAAATTTGATCATAATGATATGATACAGGATGTAGAGAAACTACCCAGTAGTAGAACTCTAAAAACAGTTTACAATATAAGGTCACGAGGCCATCTTCTTTTCAGGCGCCTCGGAGGATTGCCAGGAATGGAAGAGCAAGCAAGGTTAGAAACGAGTGGGTTTGGGTGGTTAGGGAGTTTATTATGGAAGGAATAATATCGGGTTCGGGCTAGATCGGTTACATAAGGAACATTTAGGTCTAATGAATCATTTAAATTTAAATTCCAATCAGCCAAAAATTGGGAACACCTTGGTTAATGTGGATAACCAATTTATGTTAACCTACAAACGTTAACATAACATAATTATTTATATAATAGTATAATCTATGAAAAATGGTGAAGGATAATTAACTTATTCTTAAATTTAAAAAAAAACAAGAATTTTAACCAAAATAACTAAATTAATTGTAATGCAAATATTTGCAATAATGCAGTGACGACTACTCCCACTATCTACTAGGACTGCAGCGTCGTACCACAGATAAATAACTGAACTTACATAAATTACGTAAGTGTATTGTATTCTATTCGACATTACTGGCGTCTGGCGAGCGACCGTTGAATAGTTAATTAGGAGACGACAATCGGAGCGAATAAATTATTGATATAGCCATAATGAATTATCGATTCATACATATAGAACAATATTGTTGCAACCATAAACCACACGAGACATAATAGACGATTACTTTCGTGCATATCAGCACATGATGCACTTCTAACCCTCCAAGTATCCAAGTATGAATTTGTGTAAAAAAAAAAATTATGAAATTATTTACTTTGTGTACTGAATAAAATTTTTATTCCTTTTAACAAAAAAAGTATATAATTTATTACAGATACAATCCTTTTCACTTATATACTCTAGTCAATTTGAATAGTGTGGAAATACCCGTGAACCATGAACCGTGTGCCACAATTATGAACGAGTGAAAATCAAATAAACATTCAAAAACGTAGAGGTTATTGATCTATACATAAACATATATATATACCACAGCCGGATTCAAACCCGGGTCCTTGGAGTTAGTTGTACATAATACAAATATTACATTAACATAATTTGAAGTTGTGAGCTGATATAATAAA
>NW_027108914.1:2543609-2544790 GCF_000696795.3 Halyomorpha halys
TGAAAAAAATTTATATACAACAGAATGATCAATAGTTGATTGAAAAAAAAATCTGAGGATAAAAACAAATAGGCACTACTATTATTATTACAGGAGGTCTAAGTCCTCGCGCGATGCATTAGGAAATACATCGCGCGTTTCTTGACGTGGAGTCTTGAGTGCCACCAATTAGCTAACAGGCCTCTCAAATACCTGGGGGGAGGTTGTGAGTGAGTTTTGTATTATTTTATGCTTGATAAAAGCCTGGGTGGGACCGGGACTCGATCTGAACACCTTTGGGTTGGTAGGCTGGCGCGTTACCACGCTGCTACCTCTGCCCCTACTATTGCGCACTATTACCATAAAAAATAAAAGTGATTTGTAAAAATATTCCTGATGTTAACATACACCATTATAGGGATTCCACATCCCAGTAACCATTTATTATTTATTTATTTGGGCTAGCAAGAGGTTGAATTCCTAAAATAAACAAGTGGATAGATCTGTACTATACTATATTAGAGAATATCCAGATTGAAATTTTTGTTGATAGGCAAAACACAACAACCAGGTTTTGAAGACTACCTTAAGACGATTAATAAAGGAAAAAAAATAGAAAAAGGAAGAAGGAAAGAAACTCGTTTAGAGCGAAAATAACTCACCCTCCAAACCCAAGAGTATGATATACGCCTTCGAAATAACTCACAGACTAACCACCCAAAAAGATGAAAGCCCAAACACCATCGGAGTGGAAGTATATAACGTACGACCGCGTACTCCCAAAAATGGAAACCCGATTTTATCTCAAGAATCAATTTATTTAGTGGTTTTAAATTATACTTACATAAAATTGTGAATCAGTGGCTCTCTTGACAAGATATCTACATATCTTTACCAAAGTATATATGTATATATATTTACAACCAATTTATCCCTGTAGAATTCAAGGCGAGAGAGTTATGCGTCCCAACACTAACGAACTAACCGTTAGAACATCAACAAATGGGATCGTTACGACTGTAGATAATTTAATCTTTTATTTATTCAACAGTTTGGAAGTCCAGAAGAGGATAGAAGATAAAAATAATGTCAATCATTTTATCAACATAGCAGGGAATTATTCGGTTTGAAAATATCTATTTTATATTCTGTCAATATATTAGCCAATTATCAACTGTGAAACGTTAATCAACTTTATTGTC
>NW_027108914.1:2549885-2557865 GCF_000696795.3 Halyomorpha halys
TGGGAGTAGTTACCTCTGTGGTACTAACTATATGGACCCGGGTTCGAATCCGGTTGTGCCAGATAATTAATTCTATTTCACTGTAGCCCTCTGGGGTTCACCCATCCTCATAAAATGGGTGCCCTTGATTGGGTAAAAAACTGACGGTCGAACGTAATTCTGACTAAATCTTCTTCTTGCAAAATCGTTGGTCTAAAACCAATAGTTTATTACTAAGTACTGCACCCCTGTCCGTTCAAGGGATGTAGCGGTATAGACTTACTTTATTTTTTTCACTCTCTATGTATTAATTGTATGCATGCAGTAAACTGGAAAGCAGTAGCCTAAGACAGGCTGGCGGGGAGAAGAAATAATTTTTTTTATGATACAGCAAACATGTTTTAGTATAGTAGATAAGACCAACATCTAGTAGAGTTAGTGGAAAAAACAGATTTTTTAAAAAGATAATATTTAAAGTTAATTGATTGCAATAGACATATAAATCAATATCACGTAATAGTATTATCATTTACTTGACATTAAAAAATGTTTTATCACCTCACTATAATTTCCTAAGACTTCTCAACAGTGAATTAGAATGGAATGGGGATTGGTAAATGATTCGAATGTAGAGCAATATAGATGGGGATTATAGTCTAAGTTCTAATGAAAACACTTAAAGGAAGCTTAAGTGCAGTTTATCTGCAAGAGCTTAAGTGATCCCGCCGTTAGGGACTGCATTCTCTAATTGTATGCACTGCAGTCCGATAGTATCGTAAGTCCTCTGCACTTGATAGCTTCTAGAGGATTAACTCAACTCTCTTTGCAGAATAAAATCAATATGCACTCTCAATGTCTCAGTTTCAATGATCTCTTCAAGGGAAATCAACATATATAAGTAAGGAAACAAAATAAGCTACTTAATGAAGAAACATTTTGATAACAAATAATAATAAAACTAAAAAAACATTAGTTTCCATCTATAATATAATCCATTAGAAGCAGAACTTAATTAAACTAATATCATTCGACTCATTCCGAAGGTATAAAAATAAGCTTGATTCACAATAATCTGAAACTAACATAAAATAATTAAAAATTAGAAAGAAATATCCGAGAAAAAAAACACCGTAAAAGTGCGTTTTGGGTTCCTCCATAAACCATAGGGTGCAAATTAAAATTTATTCCTGTATTGTGTACATTTTGAAAATATTTCTTAATCATTGACTCTCTCCTCCTACCCGTGAACTATTACAATGTAAGTTTCAAATTAACTTTGACACGACCCAAGGGAGCAAGATATACTATGGGCGCCGCTAGCAAGAGATTAACGAGGTAGGGCTAACTCGTGATAATCTAAAGCTGGACCATAAACAAACGGAGGGAGAGTTTTTTAAGTGGGCCGACGTGGGAATGAGCACTGATGAAGAGGAGGCGGGATTTACGCCGAATGCGGGCATGGGGGCGGTAAGGATTAGTGACCACTGTCCAGCCATCTTGTCCTTCCGGAGTGCGCCATGTTGTGTCCCTCGCGTCCATAAATCCACCCCTATCTCCTTTCCGAACGATAAAACTTCGCATGTCCTCCCCCCACGCAGTAACAGCATCCGACCGTCCGAGATAATGCAGGTACTACATCCCGCCTGGTCGGCTGCTATGTCGAAGGCTCTTCGGTGCTAACCTAGTGGAAATGAAAAATGGCTCGGGAACGAAGATGCAGGAAGGATGCAAGAGATGGAGGAAAGCTGGAGGCTGGTGGAATCATATGATCCTGAAGTTTAGCTCGTATTGTCATTTGATGACAACTCGTATCCTTGGTTTGGTAAGGTTCTTAATTATAAAACTGGCTAAATCATAACCAATCACTTGAACTTCAGTGCCTTCTGGTTTGAAGTTGAAAAATGAAACAAAGGAAAGGAAATGGTTGTGTGACATTCTAAAAGGAAATCATAACATCAAAGCTCTGTTTCTCACAATTATGCTTGTAGTAGTTAATACAAGGATCCACGTAGTTCACAAATTGAAGTATTTTATTAATAATGAAGTTTCAAGAGAATAAAGTAAAAGTGATGTTAGTTATATTTATATCAATCATATATATATATATAACTTTATTGTTGCCTTTTATATGGCAACGACTGATCCCCAAACTAATATAATCCATAACGCGAAAAATGATGGCTTTATTTTAAAAAAAGTAAATAGAATGGATAAGGAATATTAAAATATAAAATTAAAATTCGATTTTTTATTTTATTTAATTAAAAATAAATATGGCTTCAAATATTTATTTTCATTAATATATTACGATTCAATGGATAAAAAAATATTATTTATGAGTGCTTCTGCGAAAAAAGATTCAATTTTTTTTTGTTTTAATAATTTTCTCATAAGCGTAAGGTGGCAAGTCATTTATTTAAGAGAAATAACTGGACTCTTATCCGTTTTAACACAATACCCAATCAAAATTATGGAGTATCAAGGTGAATGACATTAAACATTCATAAACGTTTAGGTAGGAAAGGAACACAATAAAATTCTTTAAAAAGCAAAGAAAGTACCAATTAGAATTTAAGAAGTGGAATTAAAAAGGGACCATTTTCATTAGTAATCACGCGTTTGCTTCCTTTTTTTTAAAATTAAATACTATACAATGTTTGGTATAGGTAGATATGTGATCACAGAACAAAGATACAAAATTATTTTCATTAGTAGGCTTAAGTCCCATGTCTTGTCATAAAAAACTTGCTAAGTGCCTTCGGGAAACAACCAGATGAATGACTGCTGAGTCAGTGATAGATAAGAGATTTAATTGCAAATAATTAAATAGACAAATGGTTAACAGTAAACAGGTTCAAGCTATACAGAAGTATTTTTTTTACATATTTTTTTATTTAAGGCCCCCAATATTCACTTTTCGTACATTGTCGTACGTTCGTATATCCCAAAAATCGCTAACACAAACTTTTTATGCATCTTAAAAACTAATTTATAGAAACATTAGTTTCATTAGAACTAAATAAATTTAGTATTTAGTGATGATAAGAGGTATTTACTTATAACATGAACAGGAGTCATAGAGAAACTTCCTGCCTCCACTGGAAACAGAAATGAGAACCTTATATCACTACCAGACAATTACAGACTTACATTCTGTTTTCCATGAATAACAAGAGAATATGGTACTTCTATTAGTGCTGATCAACTAGGAATTTTTTCAAAGAGTTGATTTGTTCTTGGTTTAAATAAACAACTGATTTTGGCATGGGAGTGTCATAGTTTAAAATGTACTCTCATAAAAATAATTCCCAACCGCAGAACTACTTTAGTACTGATTCGAAAAAATAAAAATCAATGAATGCTCATGGTTAAGGATCCTCATCTCGATCTATCGATTTTCAACGGTTGATTATATCCTCAAAGTACCCCCTAATTCTCGAAAGCGAGGCTAATTGAATCGGAAAACCACGAGATTAGAAGTTGAATGTCCGAAGCGCAACAATTTTCAAGATGATGCACATTATTACGAAAGATGGTGAGGATGCTATTAACGAATAATATTTCGTAACGGTTATTTTGATGCGTAATATGGGGTGGGGTTTATGTTACTTCCGATAAATGTTGTTAATATACTCATAAATTAAAACATTTTTGTAAATATCTGCACTGAAAGAAAATGTAAATGTACTTTGTGGTGCAGGTAATGTTTCTTAATAATGAGATAATATTCACTAACATATTACATGTATCGTGAAATCAAATAGTGTCTGTTACACATGGATGATGTCATTTGAATATCTCTCACTAAAAAGTTTTTAATTGTGATTTCTTCAAACATTTCAAGAAGAAATTTTATTTAATACTAGATCGGCCTGGTGGGTCTTACATGGTTAATGTAAGAGGTTTATTTTTATTTTTTAACAATGATTAAGGGGGGGAGTACGAGTTTAGTCTCATACAAAAGACACCCCTCACTAAATACAATGTTATAAATAAAACAAAAATGGTAAAATAAATAGATTAAAATAATAATTCTAAATAAAAGGTAAAAGTTAACAACAAAAACAATGACATTTATGGATTCAACGAAATAAATAATTGGCTTCTAATGAAAAAAAAAAAGTGAATTTACGAAAAAGGTAAAGATAAAAAAAAGAAAATTAAGATAAAATAAAACTTTAGAGTGCCAAAAACATTACTGATAATTATAGAATTTATAATAGGATGTCCTGTAGCGGCCTGGGGTTCTGTTTTCGGGTTGTGGTGAGAGTTCCCAAGTTGTAGCCAACTGCTCTTTTTTTTAGCACTGTATGAAACTGAGAGTGGAACCTTATGAACCTTTTTTTGATGTAACCCTCCATTGCCTCTATTAAGAAAAAAAAAAGTCTCGACTTTGGCCGAATAAGCATATTTTCAGTTTTGGTACAAACAACAAAAACAGTTCTAGTTTTTAAAAAAAATAAGTATTGGAACTAATTTAATAACAATTTTATTTCGTCCATATTCTCATTCTGTTGTTTGTTTTAATAATTTATTTTTTATTTACAACAGTATAAAAATATATACAACAAGTAAATTTGCTGTAGGTGGTATAGTGACAAGATACAAACATGTGGAGATCTACCCATTGCTAGAACTCCAATAACATTTCTAGAGGAGAAGGAAGATCATGAGACCATTTTCTTTTCAGACGCCAAGGAGGATTATTAGGTAATGAAGGAGAAGCCAGGTTAGAAACAAGTGGATTTGAGTGGTTGGGAAGTTTATTATGAAAGGATTGGTATCTGGTTCCTCCAAATCGGCAACATATAGGACATTGAGGTCCTTATGGATGACTTGATTTGAGACAATGTAAGGAGCATTGAAGATTTTACGAACGATTTTGGACTGTAAGGTTGGGATTCGGGAGGAATTTGAAAGCTTAGTATTTTTTTAATTACTACTATATTTAATTATATATTTACTATATTGATAAGTATTATTACAATCTGCCAAAAACTTGGGCAATGAGTATTATTACTAATTGAACACATTCATACCAAAAATAAAAAAGAGTAAAAGTAAATAAATAAAGTCTCTATACCATATAAATAGAAAAATAAATAAATAAAATGAACATAATCAAAGAACTCCCACGTATGACGTATGAGGAATAGAGCAGAGCTCTTGAGATCCCAGGGCAACCTCTCCGTGTCACTCATGATGAGCCAGTGTAGTGCGCTAAAGATTTTTGTTATAAAAAATAAATTAAATTAAAAAAATAAATAAATTAAGAATAGCCAAACAGGAAAATTTAAATAATGCATAAACGAAAATATAAATTTAATGTATTCGATAAGAAAATAATTAAAAAATCAATTTTAACTAGAAATTAAGGCTTATATAAAAATGTATATATATATATATATATGCGTGTATATATGGTTTAAAGCTGGGTTCAAACTAATTTTCATAGTTTATTTTTGTTTACAATTTGATCTATTACTTATAATTTATATCACAGTATTCCTTTGTTTCATTTATGTATATTGTAATTATTTACTCAAATAATTGTTAATAAAAAAAGCCTTAATATATTTATTTTCACCTTATTCAAAATAATTATTAAATTTTAAAAACCTTCATTGCTATTTTTTTCAGTCAACAAAAAAAAAACTCTAAAGAATCAAAGGATGTAGTATATTGCTTTAAAATGCTTACTAAATCTCATAACTCAATGATCGAATTTCATCAGAATTCAGTTCGGCTTGTACTTGCAAATTTTAAACCTGCTATTGCCTAACAATAGCAAGGACATGAATTTGTGACACTGTTTTAGTTTAAAGCAGCTCATATTTCACATATCGCGAGTGTTATAAATTGAAATTGGATTTCATATAGGTAGGAGTTTTTTAAATGTCGCAGTCGATGAGAAATTTGAATTCACGCTGTTACATTTACCACGGTGTGGTAATAAATTCTGTAATTCTTATCACTCCTATAAAAAGGGCCTAGTTTGGATTTAATGACTCCAAAACTGACAATATCCATATGGTATAAATAAAAATTAAGTACGAATGAAAACTTTTAAATATATTAATTAAATTAGTAAATGTCAATTTTTACTATTAATATGATAGTTAATAATAGTACAAACGGTGGACTTCTTCAAATGGTTCCCAAACATTTTTTGTCACACCACTCTTTTTAGGGAAAACAAATTTCGTGGTACCTTTATCGAGCTAAAAAAACAATTAAAAAATGTCACCACAATCATCCTAAGGAAAATAAGATAAAACAGTGTAAAATAAACGCACATATACATATTTGTTATCTATCCAATTACTATTAAATAATTGAAAATTATATTTGTGAATTATGTTGTAACCAGTTTATTGGTAGCGAGATGTATACAGTGGCCGAACTTTTCTAAACAAAATGAAGTATTCCACCTATTATAAACAAAACAAAGAAAATTCTTTATTTAATGATAAATAAATAAATTACATTTTACAATAGAAGTTTGTAATTGTATTTTGGAACAAGGGCCAACGCTAATTTTTAGTCGTTTCAAGTTTTTCAATCAAAGAGATAATGTAAAAATAAACATGTGTTCAGAAATGCCTAAACCTGTTTTTTTTTTTATTTATATACCCTAATAATTATATATCACTACTTTACAGTAATAGTTACTTAATAGAAAAATAATTATATTTGTTTGACGTATTTTGTAGATTTTACCGAATACTGAGATTCCTTAGGATGACCTTACTAGCTTTATGACAGCCCATAGATCAACCCTAGTAATGAATGAAACCTCAGTCTGTGGAAATATCTTGGTAATACGTCCAACTAAAAATAAAATTTATATTTTTTAATTTGCTACTATTAAAGCAAAGATATGTCCATAAAATCTGTTAGTTTCAGTTTTGCTTAATTATTTTTCTCAATTTGGAATACGAACATAGCCGGTTGTCCCTCCAAGCCACGCATGCAGTTTCATATATAAAGTCTACATTTTTTTTCAAACCTCTTAAAAATCATACGATTTCCTAAACTGTTTTAATACTATTACTTTCAGAAGTCTCTTCAAAGTACTTTCAAAACTAAGAGTAATTTTCTGTTCCAGCTCAAAGTTGCTAAAAAGAAATAAAATATCGATCAGACGTAGTAGCTATAAGCTTTGAGCTTAGACGACGAGCAGCGCTACCTAGCGGGTGTCCAGTGTACTATCTATACAGACCTCGGTGCTGGAACCTAGCGGCCGACTGCTGAACTTCAGTTTAATGGTGCTCAGAACATTTTATGGCGCATAACTGGTTGTTATGCCTTTGTATCTGAGTGCAACAGGTCATAAAAATAATATTATTATTTAAGTGTCTTTTATGGCCCTAGTATCTTATCTGATAGTGAATCTAATATAGGAGACATTTGTGTCAGCTAATTTATAGATTTTTTATAATCTGATATAATCACAAGAATGTTATTAATAATTATAATTCTATAAAAGTGTGAAAATAATTTTTAAAAGAGAGAGATTATTAAGGTTTAATAGAATAACCATGAGCCTCCAATGGTTTCTATCAATTGCTATTAATTTTAGCTGTTTCGCTAAAGTCGCTGATTAAAAAATTATATATTTTTTTTTTTAAATTATTTTATTTTGAAAAGTATTTTATAACTTTTTTCTTTATTTCAACAACCGAATAACGCTTAAGTTAGTTTTCTCATTATCGGGTTCATTGGTCTTCAAAAAAAACAAATAATAATGCACTATCAAAATTATACCGTGAATTTTAAGCTAGTAAGTTAGAATTAATTATAAATTTATTGACATTTATGGATTCAACGAAATAAATAATTGGCTTCTAATGAAAAAAAAAAGTGAATTTACGAAAAAGGTAAAGATAAAAAAAAGAAAATTAAGTGGGAGTAGTTACCTCTGTGGTACTAACTATATGGACCCGGGTTCGAATCCGGTTGTGCCAGATAATTAATTCTATTTCACTGTAGCCCTCTGGG
>NW_027108914.1:2557915-2561852 GCF_000696795.3 Halyomorpha halys
TTTAAATATATCTACTATTTAACGATAGATGTTAATAACAATTAAAAATAATTAGTAAGATTAATATTTAAAATTTTACTTATAGTTTGGTTCATTAGTTTTTTTTTGTGTAACAAATGTAAAACTATCTGTATAAATAGTAGATATAATATTAAAATAATATTTAAATAAATTACGATTGATTTTAACTAATTAATATTAAATATACTGTATAAATGTTGACTGTACACTGTTTCAGGTTTTTTAGTTTTTGAACAATGAACTGGGTAATGGGAAAACTAAGAAAGCACAATGTAATTTAGAAAAAAATTATATAAATTATTAATATACAATACTTTTTCAATTTGCTAAGTAAAATCTTGAAATTTATAATTAGCTTATGTTGATTTTCATTAAAACATGAAATACCCAGACATTTAATAAAATAAATATAAAATAGTGAAATATATAGCTAGACAATTTTGACTGACATTACTATATTCAACACTTATCGAGTAAAAATGAAAAATCCGACTGCTAAACAAATTTATGATTAATTTCCATATTGATATATACGATATATCTTTGATGCGCGGTCATAAGGATTTAAGTCGAAAATATGAATTTTTCCGGAGAGCAAAAACAAAGTTCAAAACATTATGTAAAATCTAATTATTGATATTTTTGTAATTGTTATTTTTATAAAACAATATAGTAGTAAGTCTATCTGAAGCATAAATACCGTATTACCAACCGGTAGCTCTGATTTGGTGCTATAATACGACAATCTCCAAATGCTCAAAAAGTGACGTAAGCCCTTATGACTTTATATAAATACACACACACATATATATATATATATATATATTCACTCACACCACTCAGTATGCAGGTATCTGCCACCTCAAATAAATTTTTTTTTCCATATTGGTGTCCTTCGAAACAGAGTAATAAATGTGTAAAAATTCTGTAATTTATATATTATATGTTTCTAGCACACACAAAAGCACACACACACATATATATATATATATATGACAAATTAATCCAATTCAAAATCCAAATTCGCCAAACAGTGACTTTTTTGTATATGGTTTGAATAGTGTACACATGAAGCTTCCACAAAAAAAAGTGCTTTTGTGTGTGCCAGAAACATATAAATATAATAATATATAAATTACAGAATTTTACACATTTATTACTTTGTTTCGATGGACACCAATATGGAAAAAAAAATTGCTTTGAGGTGGCAGATAACTGCATACTGAGTGGTGAGAGTGAATATTTCATTAATTTATGATTAAAATTTGTCTTGCAATAAGACACCAAATTTCGTCTATTGCAAAAATACTCACACCTGCAGTTCCGATGTCTCCAACACACAGTCGGCACGCACATTAACCATAGACTTTTGAGCTCTTTGTTCAGGGAGGTCTAAAAAAAAACAGTACCTCGAGTGTGCTTGTAGCTTTCTGGTTTTCAGGAAATTAAAAGATGAAAATGAATTATTGCTGCTAGTTAGATGCTTAATGGAATGCAGGTATAAAAAAAATAGGGAATTTAAAAAAAAGAATTATTACTTAAAAAAGATAAAAACTATTAAAAAAACAAACAGTATGGAGTTTTTCTTTCATCTAAAAGCAGTAAAGAATGACATAATAAGTTCATCAATAAAATATATTCACAATTTCGGAAAGTAAGTACTATTTACTATTATGAATTTTCACAGTACTTACAGAAAGTGAATTTTTTTTAATTCAGCAGAAGTGTCACTCAAACTGAAGTGAAGCAAAATTTTCTCATAGTAATATGACTAATCAAATACAAATAAAAATATCAGGATAATTTAAGAAATAGTTTAAAAAATTAAAATCAATAGAATACCTAGAGTAATCCTATTTGGGTGAATCATTGTCTGAAATATTTAACAGAAAATAAACCATTCAGATGATGAGGAACCCATTGAAGATATTGAAAAGAATTAGTTGAAGTTCCAGATCAGGCAAGATAAAACTATGATGTGTATGTCGCAAAGGGGGTAAGAATATTTAAGTATATTCAATTTAATATTTAGCTTTTGAAGGTATTGAAACTTCAATTAGCTAATAGATAAATAAATAAAATGAACAAATAACTAATTCTTTAATTTCATGAGATAACCTAATTCATATGTTTTTTTCATTATTACTAATTTATAATACCACTATTTCTTCACAAATTTTTTCTTTTTTCTACATAGAAATTCATAGAAAAAATAATAAAATTACATTGTCTAAATTATTCAAATTAATTACTTATCTATATTGAAACATTAAGGTTGGATAAACTTATAACCAGACAATATCTCGAATTCATTTTTTTTTTCAATTTGTTTATAAAGTATTAATTTTCAGCATATGCTTAATTTTAATTTAATAACTTTTTTTTTTTTTATATATTATCCAAATGGTGCTAATACACCTCAGGAATAGTAAAAATTAATTAAGTTACGTATATGAGTCGTTCCAAATTATTTGCACCTGAATAAATATCCTCTCAGAAATTACATATATATATATATATTTTTTTTTTTGAACAATCAAATTTTAAATGAGTATAAAATATGTTAAAATTGTTGTTAACTTGTAAACACAACCTAATGAAATATATAATAATGAACATAGTAAAAATGTGTAACTCCAGGAATGTTTATAATATTAAAATTCCAAGCAGACTCCAGATTGAAGGAAACTTATATTCCTGGGGAATATAGCCCCTGTTTTAATTAGTTTCTCGGATGTTAAGGAGATTAGGAAACTTTAAGATGGGCCTCGGAGGCAACTTTAAATTGGATATAAATACAGGAGGCCTGGAGCGAGCGGATAAAGTTTTAATATAAAATAAACTCTCTTAATAAAACATGCCTTCCCCTCAACCACCCCCCTCCTGCAAGTCTGAATACATTGTGCCCTAGCTCTAGGAGGGGAAAGGGTTCCGACCGTTTAAAATGTAAATGGGAGGATCCCGAGGGAGGATATAGGGAAGACTTAACCGACTGGAAAGAAAAATATCCGAAGCCTGAGACAAAATAAACACATCCATCCGAGAGGGGCGTTCCGCCCCATCCAACCCCGCATTACCCTTTGTCTCAGAGCCAATTTCCCAGAGTCAGCCATGTCGGTGTGCCCTCGGCGGATTTAATTCGCTCTGTCCTCCTCTGGCGGGGGACAGCTCGCTGATATAGTAAGCTATTTAGCGTTCTTGTCTTTATGTCGACTGTATTTCTCTTCAAAATGTAGATAACGTATCCAGTTGTGTTCAAGCCCTTTAAGGCGTTATTCATCTTCGGTTCCGCTCCTATTGTAAAAAGCAAAAACAGTGAGGAAAATCTGAAATATCTTTTTACTTGCTACATCTTAAAAAAAAAGAAAAGAACACTACACTGTAAGATACCTGAGAATTCACCTAGATCGCCGCCTTACGTGGAATCACCATATCAACATCAAACTAACTCAAAATTATGCGAGTTTAACAATGCTATATCCTATCCTAAACAGAAATTCCAAACTAAAACCGGAAACAACTGTTCTTATATTTAAAACAATCCTCAGGCCACTGCTGATGTACGGCAGTGAAGTCTGGGGAGCGGCATCCTTCACGAAAAGGAAAAACTACAATATTTTCAAAATTAAGTCCTAAGAATCGCAGTTAATGCTCCTTGGGTCATAAGAAATAGCCAATTGCATCGCGAATTACAAATGGAGTCAATAGAGGATTATATCAAAAAACGGTTCATGAAGTGCCACTCTCAGTTGTCGACAGTTAAAGGAGCAGTTACCTACAACCTGGGAAACCCAACCTCAACCCGAAGACCGAAGCCCAGGCTGCTGCAGGACATTCTTTTATAAATTTTTAATAAATTTAAAATTAATTCTTTGTCACACTATCTCTATTTACTTATTATTATTATTCATTATTA
>NW_027108914.1:2562007-2574671 GCF_000696795.3 Halyomorpha halys
AGAGGCATTATTTTTATCTATTTATTTTATTATTATTTTTTTTCTTTTAATAAGAACATTTTATATAGTTAGGGGTGTCATTTGTATGACTATACCCCCTCATAATCAACTGTTAAAAAATATATATAATATAAGTTATATCAACCATGTATCGCCCACCAGGCCGATCTGGTATAAAAAAATTAAATAATAAAAACACTCTACACTCTATAGCAATTTCCTGGTTGTAATTAATAACTAATTTCAGTTACAATTAATAACAGTTATCAATTCTTGATTTCCTCCTCAATAATTAAAATAATTGTACAAAAATATAAAGAAATAGTCTGCTTCTGGAGTTATATTACATTGTGGTTTCAGTGAAAATAAAAATTATCATTATCACGCTATTGCTTACTAAGCTGGTTATAAATATATTTCAAGATCATTTTAGAGTAAAAATATTTTTACCGAGAGTGGAAAACATTAAGGGGTAAATTAAGAAATATGCAAAGCATTGAAAACTGTAAAACATGTCCTAAAGTGCTCTTTATTCTCTTTCATAGGATTGTGGAAGAGCCCAACAAATGTAAAATGAAAACCACTCATTATCCAGCTTTATACATCCATACAAAACTTTCAGGAGGATGGAACGACAGTGTGCCACAGACCTATTGTAAATAACTAATTATATAGGGATTCTGACAATGATCAGATCCTCCATTCAAATCTTAATCGTTTACTACTGAAGTATGCTCAGAGACCTAAAGATAAAGAGACCAATGCTGAGAGAGAAGCGCCGGAATCTTTTCCTTAGCCCTACTTTTTCCACCAGAAGCTTTGGAGTTTCCTATGCTGAATATCAGAGTTGGGAAATTATGAAACTAATAGCTAAAAATGCCATGGATACGATATTTATTTATCAACGGTTCATATTTTTTTCCCATCTCTACTGAATGTAAATATAGTGATTATGAATGTTTGTGAACACACCGATTTTCAGTTTAGGCCAATTTCACAATATTGCTCCATATAACTATTTGGTTTTTTTATTCAACACTTCATAAATGTTTAAAAGATAAGATATGCTTGGGTTTAACTATGGGATTTCGAAAGGGAAGGGAACAAGAAGTTCGCTTCTTGTTCAGAAAAATTCGTCTTTTTGTTATGGTCTTGTTGAAACCGTTACAACCATGACTCGTTGTAAGTGAATTTTTATAAAGATAAGAAAGGGCCTTCCAGAGGTTGAAAGTGGCGGATTCACGCCGATTCCCAATTTCGGTCGACTGTACATGTTGCACGGTATATATTTTTTTCTAATTAATTATTTTAAATTTTGTTGAATTTTTTCTACTTATGTTTGCTATTTTTAAATTTTAAATAAATTTAAAAAATATCAAAATACGTTCTTAAATATGATGTGGATTTACGCTCATATCACTAATGCCAATATCCGAATGTTTAAGACAGAATGTAATGCGACTCAATAAAGAAAAATATATTTTTCATAAACAGAAATAGAAATATTTTGATACGATTCTAATGTAGGTTTACGAAAACAATTTTCTTGCATATTATTATTAATGATAGTCTTTTTAAATATATTTTAGAAACAAATATACATTGAATTAGGGTAGGGGAGTATGGTTACTGAAAAATGGTTACTGCGAAGCTACGAAAACTGAAAAAACCATATACAGTTAATATATAAAAGATGAAACCTGTATTACCCTGTAACTACTTAAAAAAAAAAAAAAAAAAAAAAAAAAAAGTATATACATCAGTTATAAAAATAAATATCAATAACTTAATAACGAAAAACTGAAAAATAACAAATTATATGAAAATATTAACAAGAAATTAAATACGAAATTTTAAATTAACATTTTAACCAACTTCATTCCTTTGAAAGTAGCAACGCATTTAGTTTGCATTGAAAAATTACTTTTTATGATATAGAAACGAAAATTATTTTGAGGTACTAATTATAACAATACAATATTGAATATTCTCATAATTTTACATGCTAATTTCATTATTTCTTTATTATTTTTTATTTAATTTTTTAATAAAGAGAGAATAATACAGAAAATGCATTTTTTTTCTTTATTCAATCATTTATAAGATTAAATCTTGGATGTAATTCATATAATGTTATTATATCTTGTCGTCTGGAATCAGAACTGTGGTTATCATCATCATTATCTTAAAAATACGAGCTCGGCCCAGAAAATAAAATGTGGAAATGGTCAGAAAAGGGGATTCAAATTACTCGCCAAACAAATTTATATCTAGTTGTTTAATTAATTTTCCAGACCAAATCTACACGCTATAAACGGAAGGGCTACTGGCTTAATACCCCAGCCAGGATTTAAAACTTTAATATTCCTCCAGGCAATGAATCGTTGCTGGCTGGAATCTTGTTCCAAGCCTTAATATTCATTCTTTAAATTCCAGCCCGAGCTGTTTAATCAATTTAGTTGGTAAATTGACTTTAATCTCATCTTTTGCTCCGTATAAGTAAATGTTTAACACATTTTAAATTTACAATCAAATTAGATCACAAATATTATTTACATACTATTCTAGGGCAGTATGGTTAGAAAAATTGCATTAACAATAAGAATATGATATTAAAATGAAGCGAATGAGAGATTTTCTTCTGTGACCAATGTAAATGGAATCTGGAAAGGGTTTCAATGAGTACATTTTTCATAAAATACATCGAATGGTACATAACGAAAAAAAAAAGTGCTTTACTTTTAAGGAAGTACTGTTACAAGACCAACGGATGTGCAAGGAGGTGATTTGGTCTGAATAACACTCGACTGCCAGATTTTTACTCAATTAAGGGTAACCCCAATTTGAAGCTAGGTAGACCCCAGAGGGACTTCGAACCCACAGGGCTGACACATGACAAGAGTGAAACAGAAAATAATTATATTTAGTTTGTTAGATAATGTGTCTTATATTTTCCGACCTAGAGTCATTAAAAAATGTTTAATTGAAATTGTTGATCCCACCTCTGTAGGCTTCCCTTGAAAGAGGTTGCTACTTAGCACTATCACTGAGACCAACTCACATTTTTACTTTATGAACTGACAATTATTCTATTGCCACTAATGTCCTGTGATACACCTAAGTAATAAATTGAAATAATATATATTTATATATACAGGGCAGTCCCACTATAGGCGTTCACCCTCATCCCTCTCCTAAGCTCTTCTACTTTTGGAATTTTTATTTATTTTCGCTGAGTCTGAACAGTAGGATTCGGCCATTCTTTTGAGGATATTTCTCTACCTTATCTAGTTCCCCAACGTACCTAAATTAATTAAATAGGGTACATTTATAGACGGTTTCTGATATTAAATGGAATTTGAAGGCGAATTCACATTGTACATAGTTTTGTTCCGACGCGTCTTGTAGTCGTAAATTGACCAAAAACAAACAAATATCTATTAAATATTTTGACGATTTTTGTGCTAACTGCACAGAAGTCAAAAATGAAAATCTACAGGACAAAATGTGTTCATTGGTTAATTGAATTAAATTTCTCGTAAAAATCCGTCATCATAATTAAGGCATTTATTTACTATAGCCTCATCATCATGACAGTCAGTTTAGCCTCCTTGGCTGGTCATGAAAACTCAAATTTTGATGATGAATTCTCACGGAAAATTTTTTTTATTCGATTTTCTGCACAAAGCTATAAAACACGTATTTTGTGTTGTTTGTCGATTTATGCATACAGGACATGATAAAAAGTACTCCACTCCTTTGGAAGTTTCAGAATTAGGTAAGTTGGAGAGGGTAAGGAAATTAACTAAGCGAAAATTTCATTGATCGTAAATGTAAGAGGAACATATGTTGTTTAACATCCTTTATATTTGATGGAATTATGATAATTGTCCTTTTAATAAATCTTGAATTTAACTTGATACAAAAATAAGTTTTAATTAGTGTCCACTTCACTGGCCGAACCAAACGATTAATTTCTCCTTACTTTACTTTACTTTACCCGATCTTTTTAATGAGGAAATTTTTTTTTCTATCACAGTTGTCATATAATAATTCTACGCCTGAGAAGATAAGATATTCTGATACTTAACAAACTCTAAAATCCTATGCGAATAAGCCCGAAGTTAATTTGTAATTCCGCCAAGATATATAAAATTGAATTCTTATTGGCTAGAAACATAAGTAACTTTAGACCGTAACGTTACCTCAATGCAAAGTTAAAAAGTGATAAACCAAAGATTTTACGATCCTACAACATTTTCTGATGAACAGTACTATGGTATATAATTCGTAAAGATGTTTTGTTATTCTAAGACACAACTAACTTAAAAGTTTTACAACGATGAAACTTCGTAAATTTTGCTTACGAATACATTATTCAGTCAACAACAATAGCGGAAAGTACGTAACGAGCTTAATCTTAATACAATAAACGCGTTCAAACAAGTCGGCTAACTTCCTGTGACCATTTAATAACAACTTTATTAAGCTGAATTCAAATTTATTGCTGGTAAATTGGCAGATACTGAAGATGACTACAGCCGCAATTTCATTGTGACAGCGACGATTAATCGAGGAATGGACGCAGAAGTTAGCCCTGCGAGACGCCAGTCGAATTAACAAGACAATTAGTAAGCAACCTCTGAAGAGGTTTTAACGACCGGGGTCAGTCCAGCTGCTCCGGATAAACTGGAGGGACACCCGGCAAGCTGTCAACTGGAGTCGGGAGTTAGTTAATGAGCTTCTCTTTAGTGAGTCTTCAGGAAAATGTAATTTACTGTTTGAATAATTAATTAATAATTCTTCCGAAATCAGTCAATGAAAATTAAGAAAATTTAAGGATGTTTCTAGTAATATTTAATTGATTGCAGAGTTTAGAAATTCATACAAAGATTTAGGAGTAAGATGAATGAAATGTAAAATGTAGCATTGTATAGTTTCTGTCAAATTATTTTAAATATAATCATCTATCTCCCAGCCATCAGATTTTAAATTGGAAAACCTGAAAACTTGTAAATGATGACACTCGCAATAAGTTGTAAAATCGCAGAATTTTTTATCTGAAATTATAGAATTAGGATATTAGAGAATTCAGGTATCACAAGTAAAATATTTAATTTATTTGCGGTTTTTCTGATGGTTTGACTGAATCCTCTTCTTCGTATCCTCAGTTCGGTGGCATCGCTGGAGAAACGTTTTAAGTAGAAGTAACTCACTTCTACTTAAAACGTTTCTCAATTACACGATCAAAGAGTTTCTTCCTCAACAATAAAACGATAATAGGTTCTTTTAATTTAATCGGAATTTATTGCAATTTCATGAAGATAAAGGAAAAATATAATATTGTAATAAAATATTTTATTTTTCAATGTTTTGGATTTGAATTTTTCACTTACAATTTGAGAATTTTGGCTCCTGATAAAAATTATTTTCCTTTCTACTCAAACACAACATTCTATTTATAAATTTTTATTTTTAAAGGCACTGGAATTGGTCCTGATTTTCTACAAATCTAGTATAAAACGTTTTATCACAATTTTCAAAATTCAAAGTATATTTTAACATTTCCAAAATGTTTGTTATCAAATTATTCTGGGAGTGATACCACCCTCCACTCTCTGTTCTTTTCTCATCACGTTTCCTGTTCATTTCTTTTTTTATTTATTTATGAATATTAAAATTTGCCACAGTCATGGGAAATAAGCAATAGTGATGTAATTGAGCATGTTCAAATCAAAATCATAAAAATAAATATAAACAAATTTATAAATAAAAATGAGGAAAAGGCCTTCAAAATATGTACATAAATAAGAATAAAACGTGAAAGTATAATTTGGAACTAATATAATAATAAAATTAAAACACTAATAACATCTATAATAATATGTATAATACTTACTCCTTTTAAATATAGAACAATAAAGATTAAAATAATTCAGAAATCCTGAATCCTGTCTGTGATACCATGACACAGACAGCTTACAAATCCAAGGAAAATAGCAGCTCATAATGGAATATTACTAGTGTATAACGATTTTAGTGATTAAAAGCATATATGATTAGTAAATAATATATTTTTGTGATGGTTATTCGATATAAGAAGCATACTTCTACAAAGATGGATCTAGAAGCATAGCGAGAGAGAGAGAGTGAGAGAGAGAAGGTTGCGCCCTCCCCCCGGCGGCACTTTGCTAGGGGCGGTAAAACCTTCTGAGATTCAACTTCCTTAAAACAGTGAAAATGTTCACAACTTACTTTGACTGCACAAAGTACCTTTTTATTCTTCTCAAAATATTTTTTTTTTAGCTACACGTTCATTGTTTTTCGTATTAAAGTATTTTGTTTTCTTAAAGTGAGAAACAAGAAATATGTTGTGGCCAACGTACAGGTGTACGGGTATGTATTATTTTAAGTAATTTATTTTTGGAAATTCCTAAAAATGTGACAGGAACGGTTTTTCTCCATTGATGCTCATAACACTTTACTATTGATCACACAGTACATTTATTGAAAGTTTTCATTGCACTCAGTCATTAATTGAAATATTTAATAAATTTATAAAAATTAGCAAATAAATAGTTGAAAATATAGGGTTGAAATTGATAAATTTGAAATAATTTAAGACCTGAGTGGGTGAAGGTGCTATATGACATTTTATGAAGAAAAAAAAAAGGATTTATGCATTGAAAGAATGTTTTATATACTCCTCACTTTAATTTTTCTAAACATTTCAAATAATAGAAGTTATTAAAACTTAAAATTTGAGTTTTACAGATATTAAAATTCGTTTTTTCTGAAAACCACATGTGTGCACCATAGCACGGCCACACACTCATGTTTTAATTTGTATTAGACTGGGGAGTTTTCGATTAATTATCAACTACGTATCAAAGTGTACACTATTACTAAAATAAAAAAATAATTTTTAGAATCTCTAAAAATAAAATAAGTAGTTTTACAAAGAGATAGAATATATACAAAAACTCCTACTGTAAAGTAACCCATGGTCTACTAAACTACCGATATGAATACAGGTGTAAAACGGGGATGTATCTCCTCCATCCCCCATATTGCACCTAATGATATTTGACCTCATATTATGAATAACAGTCCGAAGTGAAAGAGAACTGCAGTAGAGAATCACAGACAGACTTGAAGATCTATTCTCATGGAGATGACACATACTATTTCACACAAAGTTTTACGTGACATGCTGGAGGAGCTGTAAAACCTACTAGGGGTCATAGTGCTCGTCTGATTGAGGTGTTGGAAAAGATCAATAATTTTGAGTAACTCTCATGACGTAGAAGCCGTATTAAAAAAAACCCGTATTAAAAAGTTCTCACAACTCTGGCCAATGTAATGATCAAAAGAGAGTAGGAGGGGGACAAAGGTTTTAAACGATTATTATAATAATTATTTGGCTAGAGTGAGGAAATCTTTACAACATAACAACAAAGTTGAAATTGTCGCAGCACGTTTTGAAAACCGTAATTAAACGGAATCATCCAAAAATTTGGTCTATTTTAAACCTTTTCCCTTTAAATATGTGACGAGCACTATAGAATAACTATTAATATCATTGACGGTAATAACCGGCGCTGCGAAGAGGAACACAAAAGTTGCCGAGTTAGAAGACACTGGGGGTCGATATCTGAAGGGTCGGGAAAGTGATGATGATGATTGGTTGTGAAGAGGGAAGGGAACTTGGGAAGGGGCAGTATAAGAAATAAAGGGATGACCATAGTATTTGCCAAAATGGTCTGTTAAGGCATTGCTTGTGTTTTCAGTTCTTTCAGCGGTTATGTTATCATCAAGTGAGTTTTTTTATTCTGAGATATAGAATAGAAAAACCGTAGAAGTGGGTTGGATACTTTTCTCTTTAGGGGATAACATTACCTCTATGAAGTTAGGTTTCTTGTTGCTCAATGTGGCTACTAGTGGTAGTGAAAGAGGCGAAAGGGCTAGGATGGAAAGAGAAAATTTTTACCAGCGAATTGGTGGTAACTGCAATGTTCAATTGAAATATAATTCTGTTTTCTGGTATTTTTCTTTTTTCTCCTGTTAGAACGTTATGATTATTTTTTAATTGTTTTAGTTTCCAACACTCTTTTAATAAAATAGTAATTTCGAATCATTAAATAAAGAAAGGCAAACATTTGATTCATTTTGGTCTGAATTTACATTGAATGTTTTTTCTAATTTTGTTTATACAAAATCTCTCAATGTACCCTTCAATCTACTTGTTGAAAATTATAATTAAATACATAGCCTAAATTAGAAGTTTTTTTTTTCATATACACTCAAAGTAGGCTGAAGTACAAATTTGAGACTTTTCTATTTCCTAAAAGTATATTAGAAATGAAAAATATGCTCAAGACCAGGAGCAAATAAATCTAATTTTACGATATACAGAATTAGATGCGTCTATCTACTTCTATAAAAGCAATTAATAGAAGCATACTACTTAACAGTATTTCTCCAAGTATTCAGGGTAGTAATTAATTTCAATGCAATACAAATAATATTTCAAAAAACTAAAATTACCCGTTATTTTCAATTTTAAAAGTTCTTAATTATGAGAGATAGTTGACCGTGGATGATAAATGAGGAGAAGATGGTTGGGGGTGCGGTAATCGTACTTATTTGTGTTTTTCATTGACCGCACCTCCAACCATCTTCTCCTCATTTAAAAGTTCTTGTTTTCCTGGTCTGACATGAAGGTTTTTAAATCTTTTGAGGAAGTATCATAACAAAATAATACGGTCTACAATATTATTAGCATTCTGACAATACAATTTATTTTACAAACATCCACCTAGACAGTTTTAGATGACATATCATGGGAAGTCTATGCTCTTGTAGGGATACAGGTTGGCCGTTGTACGGGGAGATATCAAATATTCAACCCTAGATGCTCCAACTGGCGGCATCAAATCTGAGTGGGACACCCTATCCTGCCACCTCTCCACTAAATACAATATTCAGGGCTGCATTTCCTTCCAGTCCTTCCAAGAGTCTCACATTATTCCAGTAGGTTTATCCAGGTGTTTTAAGAAGTGTAAATGGGCTTATGACGGTGGGCATTGTATTAATCAACGAAAACTATTTTTGTCTGTCGTCCAAGAATAAATGAAAAGTAACAATAAACAGCCTATTTAATTGTTTATTACATTTAGTTAAAAGTCTAATTTGTATTTTTAAATTTGGATCCCCTTAAAAGAATGAATTAAAAATTTTGCTTCAATCAAATTTCATTGATATACCCTGCGTAACTGAGACATTTATCCGAAAACATCAAATTTAAAATATCAAGTTACAAAATCTTACTTAATGATTATGAGATTGTTCGACTACTTCTGTGTATCCGAGTGTAGCTTTATTAATTAAAAATAATATTAGCTTCACCCAAGATATTATTCTTAACATAATAAATATTGAGACTATATCAGTTAGATTACACTCATCTCTCTCTACAGTCGTCATAGCAGTCAAACTTCCAAATAAATAACTACTTCAGGATGAAATATTAAAACAATTACCACCAGCGAACAATACTTTAGATCTGGGTGACATCAATTGTAAAACAATTTATTGGGGATGGCGTAAATCAAATGCGGAATACTTCGCTAGATATTTACTCAAGGCACAATACCCGCCTTCAAACACTAAATGAACCTACTGTTTATAGATCTGGTTGCAAACCTGACATCGTTGATATTATTTTTTTTTAAAAATGTATGCTTCCTCTTTCATCTCAAGTGATCACTTGGATCACATCTCAGAAGTGATTAATTTTTTAACTGAGATACCAGAAGGGAAAATAATTTTCCTATCGCTCAAAAAATGAAGCAAATATAAAGAAATGAATCTATCTCGACTAATTTACACTAAGTAAGGACCACTTATGAGACCCCATTCCTTGTTAGTCCCTGGCAGTACAGCCACTCGTGTAAAACCGCCTTCAGCGGACCCAGCTTGTAACATCTTATAATGCCACAAGGCAAAACAAGATAAAGTGTAATTAGTATATATAATTCTTAGTTTTAAGTAGTATATATAATTGTATTAGTTTTTAATAAATAAAATCGGAGGTTAGAAAAAAAAAAAAAAAAAAAAATTATGAGACCTTGTATCACCATTACCGTTACTTGATTATCATATTCCTCGGTAGTATTGTGGTAAGTATCCCCGCCTGTCACGCGGGAGACCGGGGTTCGATTCCCCGCCGGGGAGGTTTTTTTTAAATTCCAATCCATATTTAATGTGGTTAAACTTACACAACTTTTTCTTTATTAGAAAATCTCTTACTTTTTAATTTAATGAAATTTATATTTTAAAAAATGTGTTTTTAGGGGCGTTGTAGCTGAGGCAGTTTAGGCAGCATCTTAGTAACTTCATAACTGCAACAGCGTCGGTTTGGTCGGAATGAACAAATGTTTTTTATTACACAATGTTTTAGGTTGACTTTTATTTCAGGGCGGTACCACGGAAAAAACTCGACCCTCTCAAGTTAAAATAGATTAGTACTACCTGTAGATACCCTCCGAATATCAGAAATGATCATGAAGGAGGAAAAAAAAATAAAGATACTTGTCTCCAGTTGAAATGCTTGAAGCTATCCTTTTGAAATAAATCCCCCTGTTTCGATTTTCCATTGATTTGACTGGTTGTAACTGTATTTGTACAAATTAGAAAATTTTATATGACCAAATTTCTGAGGAATTAGCCTTTATTTTCCATATCCACAAACTACGCTTCAGTGCGGGGAGGGCTGTATTCCAAACAGAAGTTTCTTAGTCCCAACAGTCATACCTAAAAATGTTTGGCAGTAGACCCAACCATAAGTTTCCCCTTAAATCCATCCAAAGAATATATCCATGATCTCACCACCCCTATTTTTTTTGTTCACTACCTTCTTTGTCTTTTGTTTTGTAAATACTGTAAATTTTCTTTTCCTACATTACACTATAACCTTTTTGTAATGCTAGAACTGCACGATCTTTCCAGTTAAGGAGAAATACATTCTCAAGCAGTTGTCCAAAATCAGTTTTATTAAAAATTAAAGAACAAATTATGCAATCATGAAAGATCTAAAAAAAAAAATCAAAAAGTATTATTCTAAATTTTCAATTTAGTTTTTAGCATAGCCATTCCACTTAACACCAACTGGCAAGATTATAGGAATTCATAGTAAATGGATTCGATATGAAGAAGCAGACGCTTTGGCAACGGGGTGTCCTATACAAACTAAAATAAGTAGACACTCCAAAATACTTGAATTATATTTTGTGCTCATTCCTCCATGGTCGAACATGTACTGTTATAATAAATAACATAAATCCCATCATCAGACAAATCAATGCCTTGCACTCCACAAGGCTCTTCCACCCCTATTTCTTTAACTTTTATCTCCACCATATCATAAAGCTCATACAAACTCCATAGCTATGTTTGCTGACGATACAACGGTTTTTTCTTGAAACAGTGATATTATAATGACCAGAAATATACTGTAGGCTCACTTCAGTGATCTGGGACAATGCTTTTCCAAATGGTCGATAAGACTCGATATTGAAAAATGTACTTCAAAACTCTTATTCGCCCATCCTTTCAGGTGGGTGATCTGATTCTCAAAGCTAAAGAATTGCAATGGAGTCCAACCAGTGAAGCAGTAAGATACCGTGGAGATTATCTTGATCATCGCCTTACTTGGAATCACCATATCGATAACAAATTAACTCAAACCTACGCAAGATTATCTCTACTGTATCCTGTCATCAATAGAAATTCTAGATTAAAACGAGATATAACCGTGCTTATCTATAAAACAATATTAAGGTCATTACTCAAGGCCATGAAGTCTGTTTAATAACTTTAATCGTTCCAAAAGAAAGCACTGGGAATCGCGGTATAATAAACAGTCAAATACATCAAGAAATATAAATGGAATCGATAAATGATTAATAAAAAAAATTCCACTCCCAGAAGATACTGGCAGTCAAAGTAACAGTGACATACAACGTAAGCAATCCAAAAACATCTTGAAGACTGAAGCCTAGACTGATGTAATATACATGGTATAACCTATATATTAATTAATTTATATTTTTATTGTTATGTTTTTTATTTATTTATCCTTCCTTTACCTAAACTAGTTTCTTCTACTAAATTCTATAAATTTTATTTGTTCTGTCTGTTATTTTCTCTTTCATTCTTTAGTCATATAACAATTATTATTTATTAATTTATTTTTCTTAATAATTGATCTTTATTATTTATAATTGTGAAATAGTTAAATCATTATATATAGGGATTCTTTTGCACGAGACTATACCTTCTCTCTTCATTATCAACTATTAAAAACCAAGAAAAATGTTAAAATAACAATGTAAGGCCAGCAGATCAATCTTTTAAAGCTTTTAAAGCCCACGCCCTCAGGACAAGGTTTGTCCTATCTGTGGACTCTCTTTTAAGGGTGAAAGAGGACTCGGAACCCATATCGCAAAGAAGCATCCCAGGGAGGCTAATAATAACACAATGAGGGGAATAATTAAGAATGTAACAGGTCCTAAAAATGGAGAGGATGAAAATTCTAAGATAAAGGAAGACATTGCAAAATGGTCTGCTACCTTCAAAAGCCTACATGAGCAAAATACCATGA
>NW_027108914.1:2577506-2581297 GCF_000696795.3 Halyomorpha halys
AATTTATAAATTTGTATATGTCCAGTCACGGATTGATCAGTATGCTGTGTAATGTAGCAACCCGATGTATTTGGGCAGCATGATTGAATAAATTTCTTTCTCTGTGTGAATAATAAAAAAAATAATACTAGATGAAGTGTTAAAAAAAAAAAAAAAAAATCAAGAAACATACTAATTAAATCAGAAGTATTACTTTCCCCAAAACCACCCTCTTTTGACTCTGTACCCTAAAAACACCCTTCGAACATAGAAATTTTTATGGACTCAGTTAATTCCTCAATCTCATTATATACAAAAATGATTTTATTTCCTATTTTACTTGTACTATATATTAGGAATTTGGAGGTTATATGCCGATCGATTAGAAAATCATAAAGTTATAACAGGTTTTTGTCTTTTTATCACTATTTGCGACAAATTCATGACTTTTTCTTAAATGTGTCTTTTTATGACGGTGAGCAACCTCTCAAAATATAGATTAAAGTATCACCAACGTGACACAATAAGTATCAAGAAGTATAATTTTAAAGTTCAAGTTTCATAATATGATTTTTAAATATATATTCAGTCATGAATTTAAATGGTTCATATGATGGTATATCAGTATTCAGATGATGAAATGAAGCAACTATGTGTACTTAGCTTTCGATTTTTCAAATTTCACAATTCGTATGCACAGCCTGCTAAAGGGTTGATTAACCATTCTAACCACTTCTCGTCTATTCATTTACACTAACTGGTCTTACAAATGAGAAACTGAAGGTGAAATTGTGATAGGAAATTTACTCTATCTGAATAAATTACCTTTAAAGTTTCAAACTAGCTATTAAAAAGGCAAAGAAAGTGATGTAATATATTTTTGTTGTGTGCCTTTAATGAAAATAATACTTAATGGGATAGTTTCGTTTGATTAGAAAAAAATCTGAGGATATCGATTAAAAGGGAGATAGTGACATGACTAATATTTTTTAAATTTATTTTTATTTTATACCAGATCGGCCTGGGGGACCTTACATATTTGATATAACTGTTATATTATATATATATTTTTTAACAGTTGATTATGGGGGGGGGTATAGTCTCCAGACTAATAAAAATGTATTATTTTATAAATATTTTAATGCCAAAATAAGGGGACTGGAAAATAAATCTACCCAACACGTAAATGGGGAAGGAATCACGAAATCTTGGGAATATAATTGATTATAAAAATATGATTATTGTAGCACAAGTTTTATTAGAGCTGTAGATGTAAATAGAAAAAGCTATTGAAGTAAATGGTACATTTAAATTTAAAAAACTAAGTAAAGTAGTTTCGTAAGACCAGAGGTGTTATGATGCAAATGAGAATAGCTATTTCTCTACGCCTTTAGTTACCTTGCTTAACCTCCACTGGCCTTAAGATAACTGAAATTGTTCAGAGAAAAGAGCTGGGACGCCTACTACACTCTTCATAGGTAGGAAGGTAGGCTTTGAAACTTACCAAATCGAGTGTATATATTTTTTTCTTGAAGAAGTTGTCGGGGGGTGCGGTCAGCAAAGAACAACATAAATAAACAAAACCATATTTATTTATTTTATGTCTAAGTTTCGACCTGAGTTTCAGGTCTTCATCAGGGGTTGTGTCTTAGAGGAGGGAAATATTCGTACTGACGAGTGTATATATTCTACGTTGGTATGGTGTTTATTTTAATTATGTCTATATTCTTAACGTTCTTTATTCATAAATTCAGCTATTATTTTATTTTTTAGGTGAAAATAAAAATAGTTTGACATATCATTAACGCAACGTTTATATGTCGAATTTAAATATTTCTGAAAACTTGTGCTTGAATTATGGTCGCAATTATAGAGTAGCAGCTGTTTTCTAATTTCGATGTACAAAATTATTTTTTAGTTCTTAAATAAATAGTTTCCATATTTAGTTCGATCTCTTTTATATTTTGAGAGGAAACTGTAGACTGCAAATTCAACAGATGTGCCACTATGGATTTGCATCAGCGACGTATTTAATATTTGACAGTAAAAAACAGTTTATCTATCCAAAACATAACAATAAAATAAATTTTAAAAAAAACCTGTCAAGCAGAGAGCTTCATCACTAAAGTATTAATTATCAATCTTTATCTTTATTTGAAAAATATGTCAAGTAATTTAATTTTCTCTTTTACTAACGCGAGAAAAAGTTGAAATGCACAAAATTTGCTTTTCTATTCTCAACTCTATTGAAATATTGGTTTTCAAATCTTTGATTCAGTCTGAGAAAGAAAAACCTTGAACAATTTTAAAAACACGAAAAAAATCATTTGAAGTGAAGTTCACCTCCAATTTTTTTATATAATTGTTTATTCCTAAAAAAACGAAAAAAAAAAAACTCCAAACAGAATTTCACCTCAATTGATCCAATGATGACCGCTTGAGGTAACCAGTTCTAGTGCATTTTAAAAACTGTTAAAACATACTGATACTAAATCTACCCCCTCTCCTTTCCTCTTTGATGACTTTAGATACAGTGCAAAAGTCTATTTTATTTTCATTATTGTATTTTACAAAAATTTAATATGATAAACTTAAAAAGATAAGATACATTATAATAACATGTCTCTCTAAATGCATTTTTCGATTAAATGCAGCCGGTTAATAATCCGGTTTAAAAAAAAAAAAAAAATCATTGATGTATATCTTGAAAAAAAATCGGAAATTGAATGAAATTAAAAATAAAAATAATTATAGATATAGCCTGACAATTTGGACTAAACCTTTTTTAATACATTGGCAACCACTTATATGACGGCTGGACAACCATAGCATTATAATTTATAGTACATTATTTATGACTATAGGAAAATCGCCCAGGTAGTGGTAAAGAAAAGTATAAACATAGAAGAAAACTATTTATTAGTAACCTACGTTTAAATAGCTTTTGTAATCAAATAGTTATTCAACTAGTTTTGAAACTTTCTTGACTGCTACCCGGAAATCGTTACATATAGTTAACTAACAACCTTCCAAAATTATTTCTGGTTCGTATTTATAATCTTTTGTAAGACCTTTTTACCTTATATTAAATTATTATTTCCTGAATATTGGCTGATTACTGGGGAATATTATCTTAAATGCTTCAAAATATCAGCAAAAATAATTTTAGGTATTAAATAATGGAATAGTAAAAATCCTTTGCTATTCATACCTGTCTATGCTAGTTAAAAAATATCACTTACAACTTCACTTCTCTGACTGGCCCTCATTGCTTCAGGTAGAATCAAACATAAAAAAAACATCCATTGTGGAATAACTGTTAAAAAAGGGAAACCGTTGGTTCTCTTTCATTTGAATGATTCAAACCAAAACACGTTTATTCTTCACTTACACTTCAGGTAGAATTCATGGAATCGTTTTTTACCTTCTTAACTTGCACTTAAAACATGAAAGTTGTTTTTTTACTCTTACTTTTCACAGGTAGATAGAAATCCTGGTCACAAACATAAAACGAGAGGTTTTTTTTCTATGACTCGGTTTTAAATCTGTGTCACTTTTGTGTATTCCTCCCATCACCGCTTCAATTGGCCATTCTACAAACCGCAGGGTTTCAATGAATAATAATATCTACATTCTCCTAATGTTCACCATTAACTGACTAAAAATGCTGTAAACTTAAATCCTCCAATAAAGTCGGCTATCAAGGATTAATTCCGTCACCGCAAAATAATTCAGATTAAAGCATGTCTTGAGTTAAATCATGAAATTATAATACACACACACACACACACACACACATATATATATATATA
>NW_027108914.1:2581347-2581616 GCF_000696795.3 Halyomorpha halys
ATTATATAGCAAAATTCTTTACTTATTATGTTACAAACATATAAAGTCCAATAGTAATAGTTTCATATTTCATTCCTTTCTAATCCTTAAGAGCAAACACATCAACTATATACCAAATAAATTCAGGCTAAAAATATTTCACCAAAATAATTGTTCATGTAACATTATGCATCTATTTTAAGTGTTGTTTTCTTCATCCGTTCCTTTCTTACTAATAGATTATTCCAAGTAAACCAATTTGTATATGTCCAGTCACGGATTGATCAGTA
>NW_027108914.1:2582392-2630088 GCF_000696795.3 Halyomorpha halys
TGTAAACTGTTTTTAGAGTTCTACTACTGGGTAGTTTCTCTACATCTTGTATCATATCATTATGTCATTATGATCAAATTTACTGGTTGTATTTTTTTATACAGTTGTAAATATCAATAAATAAATAAAATAAAAAAAGTGTTGTTTTTCTATGAAGGAATAATTCTGATTAATTACAATCATACATGTACACGGATATTTAAATTGATTAAATAAGAAAAACCCTAATTAATTTCAATCACACAACTATTACAATCTTTTACTAGTTAAATTGATTATGTTAATTTCTTTAGGCTCCCATTAACCAGTCTATCAATGTGTTGTACATTTTCAATTTTGCTATCAGGCTGGTTTAAAATAACCTAATATGAATAAGATAATGTTAGACATAATTATTTCATTAAATTAAAAATTTGTGTGGTATAAGGTATTCTGATAACTGTGATTGAAATTAATTATGATCATTTCATTATAGAAAAAAAAAACTCAGGGGTTTTACACTAATGCAATACCGAAACGTAGTAATACAAATGTAATAAACATGAAATGAATTTTAGCAAATATATTGGTGAATTATTTTTAGCCTGACTTTTTGAAATATTTTTCTTCGCCTAACATAGCAGTCACATTATTAATTTGCTCTTCCCGTTTTCCTCCTCCTATTTAAATACCATCCAATTCGTACATTTCTTCTGATTTGCTAAAGCAGTTTATGGTCTATTGTAGCATCTTTCAATACTCGTTCTAAATACCTCCTTAGGAATTTTTATGTCCCATGACAAAACAAAAATTACATATATCTCTAATATATATTCTAAATTCTGGATATGATTACAGTTTCGATGTTTCGTAAACACCTTTTTAAGAAAATACAAAAAACACCATTAAACCATTAAAACACATTCTATTTTTTAAAAATAATTCATTACAATTGTCAAATGTATAAACTAATTGCTGAGAAAATTGCATAGAAGATAAAAGAAAAAATATAGAATTTTTATAGATAAAATTTCATTTTAAGACCGTGTCGTGCATTTGTTGAGTTTCTGGAGAATCGCACTGCTCAAGAAATACGTGATAAATAAACAGTTTACAAAAATAAGTAGAATCGTAACTGTTGTAATAACTGTAAAATTTTGACAATTTATTATTTATTTATCATTGATTAGAGTATTATGGATATTAATTACATCATTAATCTAGAATATAAGAATCTATTTCACTCATTAAAAATGTTTTTAGCTTTTTTTTTTAATTTAAGAGGATGGGCACGCAGTTCAAAAACAGCAAGGTCTTAGAACTTACAGGTAGCAATGGGTTGAAGGACCTGAAACCGCTATAAAAAAAAACCTTGCATTGTGCAGAGAACACTACGACCCTTGCCCCTACCTACGTTTATTGCACCGGAGGGCCAGTCCTTAAAAAACTCCAAGGTCTCAAAAGAACCCTTCCTCGATTCCCCGATTGTTCTGCGGAAGAAAGGGTGACAGGGGGCTGACATATTGGTTTCATTCCCTGAACCAGGATACAATTGTCGCAACCCACTTCCTTCAACAGCCTGAACAACCGGAGGAGATGGAGTAGGTCAGTGGTAACTTGGTCTTCAGGATCGAAACCAGCACAAGTAAGTAATCAGTATATTATATATAACCTGGTTTTGTACAATGAAGAATAAATGTATACAAAAAGGGGTTGTTATATGTATAAAAGAGATTGTTATATGAAGTTGTTATATAAGAGTATTTTTAAGCAATGTAACTACCACTATATACTTTTTTTCTTATTTATTTTCATTAACAAAGATTATAATCTACCAGATTTAATATCTAAGAATATATAATAAGTAATATAGGATAATTGTTTCCATTCATATCAGTAAACAAAAACAAAATAAAATATAATAATGGTATAAGATTTAAATTGGGGTAAGATAGTTCGGGTGGCAGTCAATGAAGGTTTCAAAATAGTAACAGAAACCTATTTATTGTTAACCAACGTTTCTATTAATAAGAATTAGTTGACATCTGAATGTGAGTCTTATCACGTATAAGCTCTACAAAGTGGGGCGAAACCTTGGTTAACAATAAATATTTTTTGTTACTATTCTGTAACCTTTATTGACCGCCACCCGGACCATCCTCCAATCTACTTTATACGGACAACTATCTTCTTCCAATATAAATAAAATTAAAATTAAGTTTAAGAAAAAGGAATTAACATGTATTAAAATTATTATAATTGCGGGAAGAATTTTTACCTGGTGGAGGTAAAAAAAATAGTAGAAAAACTATTTATTAGTAACTGACGTTTCGCCTCACTTTGTAGAGCTTCATCCAGCCAGAAGGGCTGAGCCCAGAAGGTAGAGTCAAATTATTATAGATTTTGATGAAAAAAAAAAAATAAATAACGGTATAAAGCAATTTTTTTTAGAACATTCTCAAAACCCCACTTAACCGGCCCCTTTTATTAACCGGCAATAGAAGTACTAATTGCGTAAATAAAACACTTAAGCATCAATTGGGCAAAACAAAAAAAAATTAACTTTGTGACTACTGCAAACAAAAACTGAATAATAGCTTGTACAGTTAAAATAAAATCCAATCAAAAGAAATTTTAGGTTTGAATTATATTAATTTCTTCTAATAAATTTAACTTAATTATGTATTAATATATACATCACAAATTTATTAAGTTTGGTATTGTAATTAATGATTTAAAGATAAAACATTAATTTAATTTGGTTTTCCTTACTACAGCTGAGATTATCTCACTAACACCTCCGCTCAACCACCAATTTCTGAGTTTCCACTAAAATAGATAACTGGAATTCCACTATATTTGAAAAAAATCGGCAAAAAATATTGGGAAACTTATGTTGAAGTATTGTAAGGCTTTTTTTGTCAATTTCATTAAGTATTAATAGGAGTAAATACTTGCCTGAAATTTTAAAAAGCTTTCATACTATTTCAATATAAGTTTCATTGTTTATAGAAATAGCCTTGCCTTAGTGTCATGGCCCTAAGAAAACCTCTGCCAGATTTATATGAATTAATATTTGAAAAAAAAAGTACTAACAAAAACAAATAAACAAAAAAAAATTTTTTTTCCAATGATTTTGACTACATGAAATTAATTTCAGTTCATTTAATATAATCAATAGCAAATGATGTCACAAGGGGAATTGTAAAGTTTACACCATGACATTTAAAGCTGTGGCTCTATTTTTTGATATTATATTTGATAATTATATTTTGAGTATTATAATAAATAATATTTTATAGCGAAATCAGAAGCCTCGTGGAGATATCTTTGTAAAGTAATTTCGTTTTTTTTTCGGTAATTTGGGCATCCTACCTGATCTTTCTACAGACTCAATACTTCTTTACTACAACCGCGAATATTATCCTTGGGAATTGATTCATTATTGGGAAGTCGTTCTTTATTTATATCATATATTTAGTTTTTAATTCTATCAAAATAATCGTACAATGATGTATTTTCAAAATATTTAGCTCTTTTTCAGTCTTTGACAGAAATAATTGTATTCTACAAATACATTCTGAACTGCTTTCTTGGTAGATGAAAGAATTAAGATTTTTCGACTGTAAAAATTTTCCCTTACATTAATAAAAAAATCCAAAACCTAAAGAAATTTTTAGGATTATGATTTTTTACACCTAATAAAATTCTTAACCATACTAACGTTGATTAGATTAAATATTTATCTAAATTTCAATAAACTGCAGTAAGTGTAATAGAATATTGATATTTTGATTTAGAAATATTAATTTCTTCTCCCTATATGTCATGAGTCTCATGGGGTTTTTTACTTAACCACTTTTAAAATATTTGGTATCAAATTTATAATTAAAAAAGTACTTCCATAATCTCTCCTAAGTCCCTAGTTTAATTAATGTATCTAAGTGGAGGTCAGATTCTCCTGCGACATTCCCTCCAAAAAATATTTTATCACGAGACTGAATACACTTGTTAAACGAATATGGACAATGTGAAAGGAGTGTAAACAATATACGAATGAAATAAAACGATACATAACGAATACGGTTAGCTCCCCCCATATTATATTATCAACCCTTCCAGCCCTAGGAACTAATCCTGAAGGACCGATGAGAACAATGTATTACACCCACCCCCGGGACAAAAACACCCCAACACGGCCCGTATCAAATAATCACCATGAATCAGCTCGGTTAACAGGTCCATTGTCTTCCATGAGGAACGGCCGTCCCGTTGATGAGGATATCGGCCGTTCTGAATCATCCTGCTGTTTTAGCCCCTCTGGGCAGCCCGCATAGAGAGGGGTTTGATATTTTAGGATGAATGATCCTTTACTCGTAGATACTAAACATCCTAGATTTCATTAATACACACCATATATTAATTTTTGAAAAACTACATTGATGTGGAGTTATTCAATATACGAACTTTAGTGGAAAATTTAATATCAAGACGTTTTGAATGGAATTCATGAATACAACTAGCAATAGTTGTTCTACAATGATCCCGATCGTTTTTTAAAAGATAACGACAGCCATCTATAATATAAATAGAGGTTTCGTTGTCACTTCCAACAAGATTAAACTATTATATATTTTGATAGCATATATATTTGTATGTTTTATTTCCTCCCAAATCTTTCTTTCTATGGATTAGAATCCAGGTAAACTTCCTTAATAGTTTTCTATTTCTTTATTCCATTTCATTTCTGATCTATCTTATTTTCTTAAATCTCAAAATAATATATATTTTTAATGGATCATAGTTTTCGGTTTTTTAACCAGCTCATCAACCATCTCGATGCTCTTTTGGTTAGCGATTTTGAAAACATATTTTTTAAATTTGTTTCGAAAAACTTTCAGCATTTTATAACCTAACCAGTTTTCTCTGAAAAATTCTACTTTTAAGCTTTGAACCCGTTAGGAACTGATCTATTCAAACATCTTTGACACTGGTAGAAGATATATACATTTCGTTATAACTTTTGTAATTCGCAGAAGATTGCTAATATCAACAGATAAATTCAACGAATGGATAACCAATGTTTCTCTTCACAAGCATTTGTGAAGATATATAATATGAAGAAACGCAGAAAAATACAGTCAAAATCTGACACTACAATCGAATTTGTATTTATACGAATTCCAGTGAAAATCCGTATGTTAATTCAACATTACTATAATGTTTATAATATATATTATTATTATTACAGGGTATAACCCGTAAAAAAATACTAATATGGAAGTAACTACAAATATAAATGAAAGGGATAATTTTGAGGAAAAATAATAATCAGAATTAAATAAAATACATATATGAATAGTAAGGCAGGTACTTGGCTAACGTTTTTATATCGCTTCGAAAAATATTCTGGTATATCATCCGCTTATACACTGGACACCAACGCATCGTATCAGTTGCGTTTGTGTAATAGATTTAAAAAAAAAAATCGTGTTAAATAACTTCTCAATTATTGATTTATTCCTGGATATATCTTGAATAAGGATCTGACAAAATACACCAATGATAAAAAAAAATTCAATACGATATAAAATCTGTACTATTTTGAACCGATTTGAACACCTTTCTTATAGAACTGCTCTCTTTTTAAAAATCTTTTATCGTTAGGGCAACTTAAATTTGTAATTCTCATCACTAATAGAGAGGTAGGTCCCACTCTCGCCACAGTGCACACAGTGGATCCTTCAACATACCTTAAAATACCCTTCAGGCAATGAAAGTATGCTTATATTTATTATTGTTATTATACATTATATTTATTATACATATTCCTATTTTTGTGTTATTTATTATCTGTTGTTTGAGATAATAAAATTAATAGAAGGGTGAAGAAAAACAAATAAAACCATAAGCCTTCCTCAATAACATCATTTAAACATCAATTATGCAATCATCTTCTTGATTATCCAAGTGTCTGAGACTAAAGATAGATTTTTCATTTCATTTCACACTTTTATGTAAAAATTTACTAATATTAACTCATATAATACTCATTTATGAACAAATCATTCAGGTTGTTCATGGATCTAATTTAATTGTATTAATGGTGAAGTGGGAGGGGTTATAATGCAGAAATTATTACACGATGTCTAATATATTTAGACATCGAGCCGAACACAGAACATTTCCACTCGGTACATTAACACCCGATCTCTGCACTATTGAATTATCTACACTAGAGACAAACGATAACCACTGGCCCGTGCATTGACATAAATATTATATAGAGGCTACCCCCTAATAGCGCCGGAACAATCATCTTAAGGCCCGTGGATAAAGTTATAATTACGTTACGACGCCTGGGGGCGGCCATTAACAAAATTACTCCACCCCGTGGGATAGATGGCAGCACCGGGGAGGGGGAAAAAACCCCCCGCCATGAGAAATAAATAATGATCTCCCCCGGCGTGATGTCTTATTCCGAGGCGAGTTTCTATTAGCAGTAAATAAGAAGGAGTGGCTCCTAGCACCTGAACCACTCTCCTTATATCCTACCCGCTTCCCCGCCCGCTCGGCAAACTTGGAAATACCCCAGGAAGTTCAGGGGTGGAAATTTAAATCTGCAATGGTGAAACGATTTGTAGATAATTATATCCCCATTTAATTTGCCATTAATAATTAAGGAGCATTTAAAAAACAATTGTTTCAAAATATTATTCCGAAATGTATTTTTTTTTTAAATTACGGTAATTAATAATAAAATATGGTAATCGAAATATTTTAACGTAGTATCTGCAATTCGTTCTCTTTTTATTTGTTTTATAAGTTGTTAAATTATATCTATTTCCTTATCCGGTTTCCAATCTTATAATTATATGCATTTCATTCCTCTCACAATTTTTTTTATTACTACAATATAATGTGAAACTATATAGTAATTAAATTATGTTTAGTCTAAATTCTTGTGTATAACAATGTGTGTACAGTAATTGTGCTATATTATTGACTTAAAACATTAAATCAATATACCTATTCTTATTCCGCACCTAATAATAATAACAGCTCGTCGTATCTTACCTTGAAAGCATTTACTCATTGAGCAAGTAGAGAATTCCTTAACATAAGCAGATAGATTTTAACTATCACAAAAACTATGGATCGGTAGTGAATCACCACTCCATACTTATTATTCTTATTTTACCTTTAAAACGTATACTTATACTTATAAGGAGAATACGTAAATATTCTTAATAATTTGTTGGAGATCCGAACACCAAAAATAATTAGAGCAAATATTGCCCTTTGTACCACCCCTAATATACCATTATATGAGTCTTTGGAGACTGCTTACTTACTAACATTGAACTACATTTTCACTCGCCAAAACTAAAACTGGCAAAGATTCCTATTTCTTATTAAATCATACATAAGTCAACTTTTTCAAAGTCAATTCTACTCCTTATTATAAAATGTTTTAAAGGAAACATAAGAGGATCTGTTATGTCATGGGATATCAGGGGCGGGACGGGAAGGCAAGATTATTTCTTATATTATTTTTGGTGGTTACTAGATACGGCTTCTTAACCATCACAATGCTATAGCAAATTATTTGCATGTACCTACTTGCATATTTTAACTTTATGTTTGAGAAATATTTAGAGGTTTTTGAGTACGAGTCTTTCTCAATTTTCATTGCCCATTTGAATATAATGCTTTCCATCAATATATTATACAGTCTTAAAAACTTTTAATAAAGATAATGGATTAATTATACTGCAATGTTTTACTAATATTCAGGTAGATATGACCACTTCAGCCCTCATTGCTCTGGCTGTTGCTAAGTAACATTAATTTTATTAAAATACATCTAACTTTAGTTACAGCCGTTTACATAAGTTTTTACTGTATTTAGTTTTTAATTTTATATCATGTTAGCACATACTTTAAGTTATTTCAAAATATAATAATAAAAAAAAATCATTATAGAGGAGGATAAAAATCACAAGATAAAGACAGAAAATAAAGCAATTTTATTTATTTCTTGGATCATCCACTGTCACTCAAGCCGGTCGTAAAAAACAAAACAAGTTAGAACATTTTTAATTACAATTGCCCTTACATAGATTAGTTAATGTTCTCTTCTTCAGAAAAAAAAATATAATGATCAATTATCTATGTCCTAATTAAATGAGATCGTAAAACTAATATTTGTAGTGTATTTCATTATTAATAGGAAACGCAAAAAGAGCACGCCCCAAAATCATATGGCTGGACGATTTGGATCTAAGATGGTTGAATGCTCCAAGGTGCAAGGAGACTGCAAGAGATGGTGGTAATCGGTTGGCTGTGGAGGAGAAGGCCCGGATTCTTGTAGGACCGTAGTACCAGAATAATAATAATAATTCATTATTAAATTATTTCTATAGTTCATTTTAGATTTATGGGCACATAATAGCATAATAATGGAAGATGAATTACTGCATTTATAATGATTATTTAACTTTCTTATTTTCAATCCTACAGTTACTTTGGTAATTACCAATGTGATTTTTCGTACCAATCGATACAGTGGGCTAAGTGAAACCACGTTAAATCCCTACTTTTTGAAGAGACAAAAAAGATGTTTCTAAAATAAAATTTTCATAATATAGGATGCCTTTAATTTAAAATATTTTGTAGAACTGAGTATTAATAAATAAAATAATACTAAATCAACAGGTTTCTACCTAACGTAATTTCACACTTTTGCCGAAATTATGAATGTGGTTTAATCGTTTCTATATAATTGCTTATTAAAAAAAAAAATTTATAAAGTACAAATATATTTAAGTTTAAAATAATTGAACTTTAGTTAGATCAACAGACTTTTAGTTATAACTTCTTATCACAATCAATAATAATAGCAACCAACTATAATTGATATAATTGCCAACTAATTTCTGATTTTATAGTTTTCTTCTTGTTTAGCCTGATTTACTCCACCTAATTTTAAAATAAAGATCCAATAGTTATACACATTATAGCAGCATAATGATTTTTATCACCACACAATAACGTATGATTTTGGGATCGATCATTAAATATTCTTAGGGATTTTTGAATTGGATATTTGGGGCTTTTTTTCTGACAGCACCAAATATCTAATTCATATTGTCTTTATTGAATGTTTTTTCATGTATTTAAGACGATTTTAAGAAGTACACTGCTGGATTTGTATATCTACATATAGCTCTGATAATTTAACTTAAATTCAATTGAACGCTCATATGATATTTAAAACGATTCTTTAATCTACTTATACTGTTTCAAATTAGCCTAGGTACTCTCCCAAGAAAATATTCCCACGATGTAGAATTTTTCATGTAGAGTTGAAGTGTTGTTTTTTTTTAAAATAATACTATAATACTCCTTTTTTTTTTAATTATTGATTTATTATTATTTTTATAACAATTGTTATATATTGTCACCAGTAAATTACAAAAGTTAAATTAATAATAACAATATAGTAATCACAAAATTATAATTAATTATAGATTTTTGGTAAAGGAAAAAATAGTTTGTCAATTTTTCTTTTATAGATAGATCATTTATTCTCTGTTAGGTATTCCTTTAAAATTAACCACAGAAATTATACAGCCACAATTCAACATAAATATGTTTTTTATTCCTAATGAATATTATCATTTAAAAAATATCTAATTACAATTTTTAAATTGTCTAACCATCAAATAATGCAATAGATTCCAATTAATGTATTTTGACTGGTTAAATAAATTAATTTGTTCATTTTAGTGTAAAAGAAAAATTTAAAAAAAAAAAAAAGGAAATATTAAAAATGCACTCCAATAAACACCACATTTGTAGGAAAATAAAATATTACCGGCTTTTGTCATCAAGTGAAGCCACCATGAAAATCAATAAAAACGTTCTTCATAATATCGTAAGTTAAATTTATTATTTAGTATAGTGTATTACTTATACTGTGTTGACGTGTAAAGAAATAATGTAGTCACTGAGAAATTAATGTAATAATAATAAATGTAATAAGCCCTTAATAATCAATTACAAAGAATTTTTAAAAAACTGATTCCATCATGTTATGTTTGCGTTAATTATAAACTTACATGTATTTAATTGCATAGGTGTTTTAATATAATAATTAAAGAATTTTGAATTTATCATCAGAAAACAAAATCCAGGTCTATCTAAAAAGTCTAAACATGTTTTCTAATAGGGCTAGTGTAAGGGCAGGCAAGAGAAACTGTAGTGGGGAAACCACCCCTCAGTTTAGGTCTAATGTTGGGTATATCTTCCCTTCTCTAGCCCGTCGCCCATGATTGGTACATTATTTCCCAACTGTAGTATATCCTATATAACTACTGTCATTATGCCATTAAATGTTTCTAAAATTTTTAAAATACCGGGATTAGATAGGATATTTATCCTCAAATTCTTTTGGAACAAGAAAAAAACATTAAACATACATAATAACACGAATCGGAGTCCACTACGTCAATTTGAATTTAATATATAATGAAACGTATTAATAATTGCTTAAATTAATATATTTGAGTGATCGTTTGTTAAATTCAAATCTAGTAACTATTGTCAACCATTATTAGTTGCAAAGATGTGGAGTAATTAAGATTGCAACCTTGTCTTTTTTTAAATTTTCCCATAGTAACCCGTTTAATTGTCGTTGATTCATTTTTAAAATTTATACATCTCCCATTTCAATATGGTTAAATTATCTAACTATATAAATTAAAAAAATAAAATAAAAGCTAAATATTTATCAGGCCAATATTAGTAAAGATATAGCTAGCAATTATTGTACTGGTATTAGCAATTAAATTGGAAATAAAAGTTAAGTAAGTGGAAAAACAAATATTTTATCTATTTTTTTAAGGTTAATTAAAACTAAAAAAATCAATTATCATTAAATCTATGAAAACAAATCTAATCAATCTGGAGATGGTAAAAATTTAAAATCACAATTAATGTCATACTATGAAAATATTTTTTCAACCGAGTACCTCAAATTTGAACTTCTTTTATAATTTTTCATCTATCCATAAATTAAAAATGTAATGTTCGTTTGTAACTTATCTAAAATCTCTTTTTAAAATGTTCTTTGTCGTCCTGGAAAAGTTATTAAGTATTCAAAGTCTGGATTTATGAAGTAGAAATAAGTTATGAAAAAAGCAAACATTATTGAAACATCGCCCAGAAGGTAAACATTTTTTGAATGTTATTATTTGCTAATCGATTTGTTTCTGTCTGGAGAATAAGAACAGACTATTACTGACTTCATTTAACGACTTTGTATTCACAGTAAACAAATAAAGTACGTAAACAATTTTAATTTTTTTTTAGGAAGAAGCTTTATCTAAAATTCAAAGGCTCATGTATGTATGGCCAATGTTTTCAGATTTTCTGGAAAATTTGTACTAAGAGGTTCCTCGAGATGCTAAAAACGGACGCCAGCTTTGTTCAATTCCCCAACATTTTTAGTTTTTAAAAGTGTCATCTGAATAAAGAAAGAAATTCCCGGCAAAACAAAAAATCGTGAAATTGGCCAATTATTAACCAAGATATAGGTATGTTGAACGTTTTGCTCATGTTTTTAAAAGTTTAGTTAGAGAAAGTTGATGCCAAGATATAATAATTATAATTTGTATGTAAATTTTTAATTTAAACTAAATTGTTATTAAACCGCCAATTGTGCTTATTCAATCCACGCATTGTACATTCTCAAATCTAGCAATAGCATATCATTGCTGGTTCTGCAAGTGTATAAATATATTTTCTGGTTCGCTTGAGGAAATTAATTTTTTATTATAGAATTCTATGAAAACGAGATATTGAGATTTTCAATTAATTGTCTGACAAACATTTATAAAGTTTCAGTGTGCATGTCGATATAACTTAGAAACCTGCTGTTAAATTATAATTTATAATAATAATCAATAATAAAGTGTATACATAGCTCACAATGATGCGGAGGTTTGGTTATGTAGTAGATGAAGAAACAGGTGTTTAAAGGAAAGGATGAATGAAGATTGACCAATGGAGACAGTATGAGAATTTCAGAAGGAGGCTGTACGCATGGCGTAGGATTTGCTAAAGGAGGCGGTTCTGTGGGAGAGTGCATATAAATCGATTAGTTGGGATCTAGTGTTTAATGAATGGATGGATGATTGTAGAGTGAGAAAATCAATGATATAGGTCGGTTTTTAATTTTAAAACTTTGGAATAGGAAAAATCCGAGTAGGTTTAGCCTTCAGGAGACTGGATAGAGCCACTTCAACTCGGCATACCAACGGGAGACGAGAGCGCCTGGGAAGCCTGAAGATAGATCTAAGGAAGCAGTTCATGAGTCTCTCCAGTCTCAACTCTAGACCTGCAGATAGCCCTCCGTTGGACAAGGAACCGTAGTCGAAGTGGGGAAAAACAAGAGAGGATACTAAGGGTAGAAAATAAGGGCTTGGCGTTCATTTTTTTTTACTTGGTATTTTTCACTCGAGCTGTGGATTTTATTAACCTAAATTTTGAATGGTTTCATATTAAGAAATATTCCATTTCATTGTGCATCATCCTCTCTAATCATCTATTTTTCATAAGTGCACCTTGCTTGGTCATCAAGCATCCTTTTTAAATTTCCATACTACTTCAAATGTTTTTACTCAACCTCTTCTAGATTGTTTTTTTCATGTTCCATCTTTTCTCTTCTTGTTATTTTCATTAAAAAAATATATTATCAGAGTCATTACAAGTATAATCAGCTAAAACAATTATTTTATTGACTAAACCTACAGAATATGAAGGTACAGTTGGTTATCCAGTAGAATCATTTCAAACACTTTCAAAAAATAAGAGACGAACCCGAAAGAAATGCTGGGTATAGAAATCGAAAGATAAACAAAGACAGCATGAATAACCAATGGGGCATAGGCATGGCAATGAAAGAAGAGACGACAGGTCGTGAAATCCTGACAGGCACTCGAATGGCTCGAAGGGTACTTAGCCTAAGTGAATCTCCACTTACCGGCCTGTTATCCTTGTCTAAATTTTATGAAGTCTTCCCCGCAGCGGGCGTCTAGGGGGGAGATGCTCTCTTGATAGGGGTGCTAGGGTTGGGGGCGCACAAACATAAACATAATACTAACAAATATTGGCTCTTAACCGTTCTCCAGGTCCTTCGCTCCTCCAGGGGCACACTTACCTACTTTTCTTACCTCACTACACTCTGAGGTTCCTTGATGTGATTTTAAATATTCTACTGTTTGGCAGATTAGGTAATTGATTTTAAGCATTAATTTTGGAATTACTTTTTAGTAATTTATTTGTAGCAGATTTGTTTATGAAATCATTATAATCGCTGATATTTATTTATCTTTATCCTTTAGTGAAAATTATTTTTTTTAATATCACTTCTAAGCAATATAAATTATTTATTATAATAATATTTTTTCTTTATCCTGGGACTGATCCCTTTAGAATAATATTAAAAGTGTAAGAATAAGACTTTAGAGCCTTATAGTAAAATAAAAAAAATTTAAAATAAAAACGAAATTATTAACTATCATAAATATAATTATAATTATGAATTTGATAAGATAAAAAATTAACAACACAATTATAGAATGTATAAAATAAAAATAGAACAAATAAAATAAAACTATATATCATATTAAAAATTATAAGGTGACTGGTTAGTCAATAAAACCTCTAATAAAAAAGAAAAATTGAAAAAGAATCAAACGCAAGTAAACTAAAAATAATAAACAAAAATCAAAATTATCAAATATAGAAGAAGATAAATAGATAAACCAATATAAGAGGTAATGAAAAAATATATATAATAATGAAATAAAATAAATCCTCTGATCAATAATAAATCTTAAAGATAAAATTCCAATATAATGAAATAAAGGTTAAGCAAATGAAGTAGCAATGAATATATGTATATGCATACATATTCACATAAACACATATACATGCATATGCATTTATATATACACAAATATATGTATAAATATGCTTATAGATTCTTTACAAATATTTTAAACAATTCCAATAATATTTATGTTAAGTACTATTTCTCTCTCCATCTATCCACATCTCATTTAGGATTTTTAATTGTTATTTCTCCGGAATTGGTAGGACAGAAGGTGGTTGAAAATACGGGATTTGAAGATTAGAAAGGTATTAGAACAACGAATGAAGGGGGGAATAGAAACGGATGATGAAAAATCTTCCAAAGGCAGCGTTTTTTTTCTCACCCTTCTACAAATTTTATTATTTTAAACATCATATGTATACATAATACATATACAATAGAAAGTAAACATACAATAGAGTAATGTACTGGTACTGGTACTGGTATTTGGTGGGGGTGAGTAGTCAAGTGGGCCTAGTGGTCCTTTTTGCCAACCCCTGGCGGCTGCCTAAGTTGCCGCCGCGTACTAACCAAGGTGGAAGTGTCAAGATTCATTCTTGAAGAAGTTTGTCGGGGGGTGCGGTCAGCAAAGAACAACATAAATAAACAAAACCATATTTATTTATTTTATGCCGACGTTTCGACCTGAGTTTCAGGTCTTCATCAGGGGTTGTGGCGTAGAGGGAAGATTGGTAACTGTACTATCCTTCCCTAAGGTAATTAATATTTTTGGTTGTATATCTGTAATTAATGTTCGTTCAATTGACTACTGCAGTACGGGTAATGTTGCGATGTTGACAATTTGAGAGTAAGCTGCAGGTTAGTCAGTCTCGAATGCCTTTATTGATATTTAAATGCAATAGGTTGCTGTACGTCGAAGGTTCGGCATATATTTTTAAAGAAATATTAATTGCATTTCTTTCTGCATGACATGGACATCTCACACTAGTTCATCAAATAATACATTAAACAAAATTTAATATTTGCTTATCTTTGACTAATGTTCGTGCTATAGAATCAATTTGTATCAGCGAGGAATAAGCACCGATACCTCAAAGGATGGTCAATAATATCAATTCATAATAATGACTGTTTAAACGAATTTTAATTAACGAATAGATTTTATAAATGTATATATGGATATAAATTATAAATGTATATATAGATTTCTTTCGTTATTAATAAACAAAACAAAAAGTAATATCACAGTGAAGTAAGAAATACTACCAATTACTGAATTATTTAAAGTGATAACTATTTCTACGATTCCCGATTCTTTTTCTTTCCAAATACCAAACAGTAAACAAACTAATTTATTTGAGATATCTTTGGTAAATTTGGGAGCTTGTTAATATCAAATGTCATAATACTTTAATCAAGATATTAAAACTGCTATTACAACTAAACAAGTTAGTAATATTGTACTCTATCATAGATCAAATCACAAAGATAATCTCAGAATGGAATAGGATGGTTATGTAGATCTGGATATCTGGAGCATATCTAGATACCAGTGATCGCCAGAGTGCCGAATCACTGATCATTTACTTTGACAATCTATGTGTTTTCTTCTTTTTGATTTATCATAAACTTATTTATTTTATAGCACCACAGTAAATATTAACCAAATGGGTCAATTCAAACTCAGGATGAGACTGTCATATTACTTCTCGATCCTTCCTACGGACATTACCTTACACATTATCCCTATTCAGCTCCTTTGATAGGACACTTATTGATATATTTTTACTTCTTATTTCATAGTATCATTACTGGCTCAAGATTCCTTTTATTTCGTAAAAGAAAATACTCCTCGAGATAGATGCATGAGATGAGGAAGGTCTTCCTTACGCTCGTATTTACAAGATCTAGAGGTTCATCCGTCCATTTGTACTTTACCAACACCTATACGACGTCAGAAGTACCATCCCTTTGGTTGGGGTAGTGTTTCAACGTTGGTCCCTTCTAATGACTCCTTTCTTATCGCTGCCAGGTGGGCGGCAGATTCCTTCGATATATTTTATTATAGTTTTAAAAATCATACTTATCTATCTCCTTTTCACCTTGCAAAATTGCTCCACATAAACGAATACGCATCATCGATACTTTTGATATTCAGCCATCCTCGATATACTGAGGTTATCAATATATAATGTCCTGTCAATTCTTGTTTTTTAATAAAAATTAAAGGATCTCTCAGTTTCCGGAAGTCCTTTAATATCTCTGTTTTAATAGCATCTACAGTCTAGTGAGCACCCAAATACGTATAGTTTAAAACATTTTTTATTTTCTACTTTCTTAGATTTTTATATTGCGTTCGCTTTTGCATTGTATGGTCAGGGTTTTTATTATCTGGTCCTTGTTAGTGTCCTCATTTGCTGTATCAATGTCATTAAGTATATATTTTTTAAGAATCTAGTTGCTAGAAGAATTTCGTCAAAAGCTTCCTTTTGGTATACGAAATAGAGCGTATAAACGTAAATTAAGAGTACTAATTCATTATCGTATTAAGCAGTAATACCGGAAATTGGCTACGGAATATTCACCCCTCCCTTGACCAATAAGGATGAAGTACACTTTATGACAATATAAATGCAGATAAGGATATAACGGCTCTGTTTTGCCAAAGCCTCCTTTATAAATTACCAGAATGGGCAACATTGATATGGATAACAGCTCCATGTTTGTGTTGAGAGAACTCCCCCAACTCAGTGCCTCTATAATCCATATAATGAAGGGGACGGATATAGTGCCCAAGTTTTAATGGCCAAGTTCTGTGGGTTCACTGGCTCCCTGGCGCAAGATTTGTTTATTCAGCCAATTGGAAATTATTCCAATAAGTAACAAGCTTTCTCAAATGGGAGTCGTAAATTTAAAACTATTGGTTAATCTTAACTGCCTACATATCTAAGGGGTGCTAAGTAGACCAGTGCCAGGAGACAAGACATAAAATATTTACAGAAGATTAGATAATCAAATATGAACGATAATGTTAATATAAATATAACGAATTGAAAAAAAATGTATGGCCCAACACTACACTGAAAGAAAGGGTGAATTTAATTTAAAAAAGTGTGAAAAATGTTAGAATTTTCAGTACTAGCAGAAGTAAAAAGAGATATTCATTAATACGAAAAATTAATAGAAACCTCAACGTTTGAAGGTCATGAAAAAAAAAATATATATAACTCTCAGTGCTGATATATTTTAGGTAAGCAGTACTTACACTATAAACGTTATATCCAAAAAATATATTACAAGCGAGTCTTGTTTTAATTTCAAACATTTTAAATAATAAATGAGAATTTTTTTATTTTGAAAGAGTTAACAATTATATTTCATGCAATTTTAATATGGTATTCGTTTGGAGTGAATATCTTTTAAAACCAAGAAGCTAAAGAGCTTAGACCTCTTTGACAGTATTTTTGTTTCTCACAAAAAACTGAATACCTAAAAATTAAAGAATAATGGTTTAAACTCTCTGAATTTGAAGGAAATATGGGGAAAAAATTAACGAACGTCATTGATACGATTTGGAAATTCTCTAACTCCATTTGTGGGACTTAAGAGGTCTAGAAAATAATTGTACATACTTAATTTCAGCTTATTTGATTCAAAAGGGGCCAATAATGAAACTAATAAAACTAGGGAATAATGAAATCAAATAGCCATCGAAGAAGCAACAAAAAATGATCTGAAAATTTTTCTAATTATGAATTTTATAAATATTTTTATATATAATTTTTTTAATTATTATTCTGTCCAACATTTCCCTAAACTATATTACATCCTAAATTTTTACTTCATAGTATGAAACAAAATTAATTTTTCATTGATTTTTGACTATCACACTTTAATCGTTAAGCGAGATAAAAGTTTTAAAAAGTTTTAAAATAGTAAATAATTACAAGAACTTAATTTTAAGATACAAATAAAATGGTTATGGTTTGAAAAAATCATCAATAAAAAATATTTGATATGAACTCACCATTGTGTGTCTTGATGAGATCAGCAACACTATCACTATCACCACATCACTCGCGTAACACAAATACCGGCACTCACGACACAACACCTGTAACAATAAGACAAAATATAATTAGGTAAAATACAAAATATTATTTATATTTTGATATAATTAATTATTAATTCTTCAATATTTTGTGTGTATTTTTTAAACATTAAATAGAGAATACTTTTATTTTGAAAGCGTTAACATTAATATCTTACGCATTTTTAACATGGTTTATAGAACCAAGAAGCTGTCTACATGTCTGTAAATTGTAAATTGAAAATCAATCTAGTGTATCAATTGTTCATTTCTTCGTTATTTATAATTTATGTTAATATAATTTATTGGATTTTTTAATTAATTTTTTTGCGAAGAATTTTAAAAATTTTCCTACTGTTTAAAATTAAAAATATATAAAAAAAAAATTCAAAACATTGCAGTGTATCATGTAAAAATTATTCCCTCCTTAACAAGTACAATGCATGTATTATAACTATATAATAATTAATAAAAAAATTTGCTTATCTATTTTGCACTTTTTGTCACTAATTTTGCAAGACATAAAGTTTTATCCTCGTGATACTCTACAAAAGATTTTTCTCAAAAATACCATTTTATTTTCGATCTAGTTAGACAACCTCTAGATAAATAAAGTTTTAGTTTTCCTTTGTTAATATCTGTTGTGCTTATAATGCTGGTCATAAGTAATAAGTACCCTGGTTAAGTTGAATCTACGTTTCCATTACCTTAATGTGATCGTGTGGCCAGCACTACGCTCAGACTTAATATACTGATTACGGCCGAAACAATACCGGACCAAATATCTTGGAGTAAATTTCAGAAATTCAATGGAATATACGGAATCTCATAAAAGGTTAGTGTTGGCAATAACCATGATATAAAATAGAGAATTCCCCTTTATAAGAGAACCCATACTAGAAGCCACTGGTCTCGGGCGTGCGTGGAATTTTATCAAAATATTCCCCATATAACTATCTGTCGGCTTTCTTCAGCTTATGGCATCGCCTGTCCAGACTCAATAAACTATATTGAACAATTTCGTTCATGGACTTAATCCTACGTTATTTTTAACTTTCCTTTTAGCACTTCATTATCATGAATATTCATAAAGCTAATAAAATCAGATTATATTACGGAAACATTTATTTCCCTGAAGTAATGAATATGTTTAAATGGATTATCTTAAACCAGAAGAGAAATTTAGAAATGCCATTCAGAACCTTCAATCTTTATGAGTCCTGCCCTGCTGTATGTACTACAAAAGATTAAAATTTTTTTATAACGAATTAGTTTCTTTTGTATTTTATCATAAGTTTAAATATTAAATATTGTTTTTTAAAATATATCTTTAAAAATTTAATTTATTGGGGCTGTTAAGGATTTGATATTGTTTTTACTTGATTAATTTATTGCAATCGTTAATAAATCAAGTATTCCTACACTAAGTTATTTTAGTATATCTCTAGAAATTTCAGGCACATGATTTTTGCGTTCTGAAAAATGTCATAAACTTATTTTCAAAGGCTAAGTAAATGGTTTAGAACTAAAATAATTTTTAAAAAATGGACTACTTTTGTGATTTTTTCAGTCATTATGTTGACGAACTTTGTGTTTTCTGGTAAAATGTGATTTGAATCATCTCCAAGTTATACTCCTGAAACCTCGTCTCCTTTTTTATATGAGGCATAATTAGCCTGGTAATTTTTAATTGGTGATATAACGCTTGAAAAATCTATATTAAATATGCTCTTCTTCTTTTTGGTAGTATTTTTTTACAGACCCCAGGTGATATTAGTGGAGAAAACTGCATATTCCTGACAAGTGCATAAATTTGTATTTATCTCAAGTAAGTTCTGTTGGTATAGCACCTGATATTGTAATTTAAATAAATTCCATCCCATTTATCTAAAATTACCAAAGTTAATTTGAAAATTTTAGGAAAATCTTCATTTATACACTATTTCCGAATATACTATCCCTACTTAATATTTATGAATTTTAATTTCAAGTTAATAAATTTAATACGTTCTTAACATCATGGGATAGATTCCAACTATGCTTTGTTCCCAAAATACATACATACTAGCGTTCATTCATACCATATATTCAAACTAAACTAAAGAAAAAAATGTAGCAATTTATATCTATGAAAGAAAGCGAAAAAGAAATTTAAGTAGAAATTAAAAAATATATCTGACATACATTTGCACCTGTATAAAATATTTACATTGTACATTGTACTGGAACTCTTAACCAGATTAGCAACCCTCTTGCGAAAGGCAAAGTAAGGATTGTTTTTATTTGATATAAAACAATAGAGAAAAAAAAATCTAGATTTAGTTGAATTAGAGATTTTTAAAATTTCTACTATTCATACCTACCCTTGATCTAACTTTAAGATTATTGAAATTACATAGGAATATAAAAGTAATTTTATATTATATTTGCCACTAGAGAATATTTGGAATGCCAATGTTGACAAGAAAAGACAAAGCGGCATCTTCTGGCACATGTTTATAATTTTTATTATAACAGAGAGAAAAAAACAAACAAGGTATTCTCTGAGCTCATTTTCATAAAGATGACATTTAGAAGCAGATATAAAAGTCAAGAAGGCATCGAGAAAGTTTTTGAGGGTTTTCTTTCCCCTCTCGCCAGTCAGGGAGAGGGGGAATATTATACAAAGTGTAAGGGGGTGGTTTACCGCCCGACAAAGGAACCCCCACCCCGCTCCTTGAGCCGCCTCCTTTTCCTCTCAACAATCAATAAAAGTGCCTTAACGGCCTGCGCAGGCGCTCGGTCCGTGGATCGGTAGCTATCTAATTATTCTAGAATAGCTCCCTGCATTATCCCGGTTCTTTAGAGATGTAGGTTCGGGGTTCGGGGATCTATCTCGATAATGGGTTCATTAGTGGATCTTAGATCTGGCTGGAGCAATAGCCGTAGCTCATTGGCCGTTCTTATCTGAGGGCGGGAATTATGTAAAGGTGGGGGTTATACATTTATCGCACTGCCTTTATCAACAGCTTATAGTCCCATTCGGGTCCTCGTTACTGCCCTACCTTCTCCCACCCTCCACCTTAACCGCTATGCGATGAACTTTCCTCCTCGGAAAATTCCATTTTAGTCGGCTTCTGCTAGATTTCCCGAATTTGATACATTGCTTTAGGAAGTTATTATAGCTTATGTATTACGTCAAACATTAAATAAAAAAATTAATGAAAACAAATGAACAATTTACTTTAATTATCAGTTACCTCAAATGACCATTGAATACTTATTCAAGGAAGAAAAAATGAAAAAAAAAAAAAAAAAAAAGTTTCCAATGATCCAAAATATCACTACAAAAAATGTTTTTTTTTTGACAAAATTCTTCGTTTAAATTTATGAAATTTAGTTACAAGAAAGAGAGGGAGGATATAAAATTATATTAAACAAAAGAAAAAAAAATGCATACAATCAGTGGCGTAGAAAAATGGGAGGTTCGAGGGGTATGACTATGTGAAATGACAAAATTATTCTTATTAAATATTTATCTTTCTTGTCGTTTTCAATTTTAGCCACTTCTTCAACGTTGCTCGTTAACTATTGACTGTCAACTGATCTACTCGTTTTTTTAAAAATATATTTATTGAAATTTACAACTGTACATTAATATTCATACATCCAGTAAATTTGATTTTAGTTTATCATAGAGTGATACAGGCGTGTAGAGAAACTACCCATTGGTAGAACTCTAATGACGTTTTTACATTTTTATCTTCATTCCAAGCGCCTTGGAGGATTGTCAGGAATGGAAGAGGATGCAAGGTTAGAAAATAATGGGCTTGAGTGGTTAGGGTGTTTATAATGGAAGGAATGGTATCTAGTTCGAGCTGGATTGGTTACACATGGAACATTGAGATCTGTATGTATGATTTTATTGGTGACAAAGTAAGAAGCATTGAGGATTTTACGAAGGAGTTTAGATTGTAAGGATTTGTATGAAAGGAATTCCAAGGTTTAGTGGAGCCCACAGCTCAACTCCGTATGTTCTGATAGGCCTTACTACAGTCATGTAGATCAGTCTTTTCTAATAGATTGGAAGTTTAGACTGTTTGTCTAGTAGTGCTGTAATAGTTGGAATCGACGTGCAGTTTCCTGTATTCTCAGTCTTGTGTGAGGATTCTAGGTCAGTCGTTGCAGTCCAAGGTAGCGGAAATCTTCGACAGGTATAAGTGCAACATTATTAAAGGATACTGTAGGGCAGTCGGTAGACTTACGAGGGTAAAAGTGATTTGATAGGATTTATTTTAATGTTCCAATTACGACACCATTCTTCGAGGGCTGTGAAATAGGATTAGTGAGTTTGGGATACAATTAAAGGGTTATTATTAACTGCGACATGCACATCGACTTAATAATATATATTAAAATATATAATAATAATATTGTTTTCATTCAATATAATACCATTAAACACAATTACTAGAAAATTATTTTTATATAATTTCACAAGGAATAAACGTTGTCATAGAATATGTCATGTTTTATATTATAGATTGGGACATACAAACTCATGGATTGTTTTAGCTGCAGCAGGAGTATTGAGAGGTTGTACCGTATTGAGAGGTTTTACCCTGAACTAATCAATGAAAATACAACTGGTAGATTGGAAAGAGGGTTGGGAAATAAGATTTGAAATAGAAGTAAAATATGTTTGTTGCAAATGAAGCACATGTTCCAGAATGACGACGAGGGACTCTAGCACACATGTCTATCTTCGCAGTGTTCTAAACAGCATATGTGCGAAAAATGTGACAATAAACAATAAAAAAACATTTACTGCTAGAATTCCTACAATTCGAAAAAGAAATTAGTACTACCAAATATTTTGGGAGATATTCAAGTAGACTCTACCATAATAGGCATGACTCCACTCTTTTCACACTTTTTAAGAGCTAAGAGTGTTACAACGGAGTATAAATCATTGTTAGGGGAAAACGACCATTAAGGTAAAATGACAAAAGATTAATGTCCAATGAATTATTTTCGATTAAATAAATTTTAATGAAAAGATTTATACATAAATAAGTATTCTGTTAATGTTCAGAGATCTATCATTGAAAAGTTGAGGTAGCCTCTAAATCAAACAGCATTTCGATATATTACCTAAATATTTGCGACTTTTTTTTGGAGAGAGGGACCTCTGTAGTGGCATTACTTCGAACTTGGTCTGAAATTCTATGTTCATAGCTTGAGTTTTTAAAAAAATTATGTATTGACATCTAAATAAAAATACATCTAGTAAATTTGATGTTAGATTATAACGGTATGATGCAGGCATGTTGAGAAACTACCCATTGGTGGTACTTTAATAACATTTCTACCTTGGAAGACCTCGAGCCCATCTTCTTTTTAGGCGCCTCGGAGGATTGCCAGGAAAGAGAGCGGAAGCAAGGTTAGAAACTAGATGATTTGGGTGGCTAGAGCGTTTATAATAAATCAATAATATTGATATCTGGTTCGGGCTAGATCGGTTACACATGGAACATTAAGGTCTTTATCAATGAGTCATTTCTGACAAAGTAAGAAGCATTGAGAATTGTATAACGGATTTTGGATTTTAAGGATTGAATACGAGAGGAATTTGAAGGTTTAGGAGAACCCCTAAGCTCAACTTCGTATATCCAGATAGGCCTTATTATAGAGTTTAAGTTAAAACTTTTTTTAACAAACTAATTTGCCTTGATTGACGAATTACGTTAAAAGCTAACCTTTAAATTCCTTTTTTTATAATTAGCATACATGAACATTTGCATATTAAATTATCAATTACATACAGCACGTTTTCTAAGTAATTCAAATGCCAAATTTTAATTCTAATTGAATGATTAATTCAACATTTATGGATGATTCATTCCATTGATAAAAGGAACCAGTTAACTAAGACTTAATCAAAACTACAATTACGAATACTCACATCCGCAAATGAACCAGCAGCCTGTGGACAGTAAATTAATTTAAAAATCTACTCATCCTATTATTCTATTCAAAACAAAGCTTATCATTTCCTCCCAGTCACTTTGTCAACGGTCTCTAATAAATGATTGGAGACATAATAGATAATAGAAGACTGTCCTTACTAATTAATCATAAAATTGTAACAAGTGTAAACCTTCTGTCATTAAGAAGGAATTGAAGTCTATAAAAGAAAATGAAATAATGAAGGTACTTGTTAGATTTTTTTTTTTTTTTCACTAAGTGTTTTCCTAAAGATCTATACAACTCCAGAGTGGGTCCGTGGAGCCCAAGAATATATTTATTTAGTATAATTTTGATAAATATATACATTTTCATTATATTTGATTTTTTTTTTTTTGTATTTGAACTCAAATATTTAATTATTATTTTCTTTTCTTAACGAATATTGGTCCATATACAACGACGTTACAAGTTAAATCTCTTCATGTCCTACCCCCAATATTCCTCTCCCAGTATACCTTAATTGGAGGGTCACTTCTTATTTTACCCAGAAACATAAAAAAGTGAAAAATATAACTCACATCGAGGAACATTGTAAAACTAAAAAAAAAAAAAAACCTACACAGTAAATTCTCAACAAATTCTATCAAAACAAAAAAGAAGTCTTTGAAAATTTTTCGTAAATCCAGCAACATACGAAGATTATTTAAAACTAGATGTGGACCCTCCAATTCCGTATTCCGAGAAGGCAGTTTTATCTTAGCTTTAAAACATGTACTTATAAGGAATATTGGTCCATATGCGATGACGATACAAGTTAGATCCCTTCATGTCCTACTCCCAATATCCCATGATTGGAAGGTCCCTTATCTTGTCTTGAAACCGTTTACTAATATTAGAGAGTTCGAAAAAATTATTTAAAACTAAGATTTGGTGCCTTATATTGATATGTTTATGAATTTTCATTTCGCAACATAAGCCCAAGGCACATTGTTCCTCTAAACCACTAAAGATGGAGCATTGGGGTTTTGTTGTGACATTAAAAAAAATTATCAATATTGCTTCTAAATTACAATAAGGCTAAGCGAATCCGAAGGTTCCATGCCGATACCATCAATCGCTCTCTACATATATCCATCCAGTGACGGATTCCAATCCCTTCCGAACCCAAATCTATCACATCATTCGTATAGCATCCTCCCACCCACTCTCTAGTCTACTCCATGGATGTTTACTCGCCAGTTCAGAGCTTGTTAACATTTTTAGGGACTCTTATTTACTAAGCCTAACGACCTTACACATCCACCTTATTCGTTGCAATGCTATAACCTAAATTATATTTAGCGGGTGCAGTAAGCGAAGTGCACTCACTTCACCGTTGTTTCTCCGGTTAACTCATTCTTTTTCGGTCGTATTATGTCATCGTAATACTATATTAGTCATGGCATAATCTGAAAATTGTTTATAGAACCAAAGTATATTTGAGTTCAAATAAATATGCTTATTAGGAACTTTTTTTTTTAGGAACTAATAGCATAATTTTTTTCAACTGGTCTTTCACCTTTTTGGGTATTGAAAGCTGTGGAGTCACTTAAAATAGAAAATGCCATCTAACCCACAGGTCAAGTTCTCTTGTTTACCCGATTTCTCTCGTCTCATGGAACGTATTATGATAGATATTCATCTATACCTCCGCCCAAAGCAAAAATAAATAAATAAAAATGTATAATAATTGTAAATTAACCATAAATGTCTTTTGTCTCAGAGGTGTAGATTATTAATATTTTCACGAGTTAAATATCCATTTTTTCGAATCAAACATTTACCGACATTACACGGTATATAAAATGCCTTAATTTAACATTACTTTATGATCATTTTTATAACTCCTCAGTCGTTATCAGAGAGATAAAAGAACGAGATAATGGAGGAATATCAGATAAAAGGTGGGCAGAGCGTAGAGAGGATATAGCGCAGTGTAGATAGGCGGGCTGACGTACGAGGGGCTAAGTCCGCCGTTGATTACCTGACTATAGAGAGTCTATTAGACCCCTCCCCGCCACCCGGGCTTGGGCTTATCTGGGCCATAGGTGCTGGGGAGACTTGGTCGATTTATAGCCAACGGGAGAGCTTCGACTTTAATTAAACCGGCCTCAGCTATCTCTAATTAACTTGATAAATATTTGTTTTCCATCCGGGGGCCGTTTCCCCTCCCCCCTCTTCACCAATCCGCCCCTGAAGATAAAACTGAATGCTCTTTACCACCCTCACATGGTTGTACGATTGCTCCCCTAACTGCCTACCTGTGTATACCTGTTTTGGATTAAAATTTAATTCTTAACTTTATTGGTCTTGTATTCATTTTATCATTATTAGTTGTAAATAGTTAAAAAGTTAAACATCTTTTATGAATTTATTTATAAACATTTAGGAAAAATAAAAAAATAAAGATATAACAATGAAAAAAGGTATGTTAAATTATCTATAATAAATAACATAATATAATAAATTACATAATTCTATGTAAGATTTGGCTATTCCTCAAGATAATTAATAAAATTTAAATTTGACAGCACTTTGTAATTATTTTTAGAAACTACTGAAGATGTACGGAAGATCTAAAATGTTGAAACCCCCGAAACCTCCTTAATTTATTATAGCAGTTTGAAAAATCTTTGCGATATGAAATTGATTTATTCAGAAGTTATATAACTTTTTAAATAACAAAAATTAAAATAAAATTAAAAAAAATATGATACCTATGTTTGTCACACTAAGAAGGTTATTCAATTCAAATCAATCATCAAAAAATATGTTTAACTGAACGATTATTAAATGAAAGTAAACTAAAGCAACACTCATTTAGAATGTTTAGATTCATAAAAATCACTAAAAGATGGTAATTCTATAAAAAAAAAAACTCGAGGGTCAATACCAGTATTTCCCCAATCGAATTTACTTTAAATAATTAAAAAACTCTTTGGCTTATGGAAAAATTTTAATAAGAAATTAAGTAACTTTTAAAAATCATAATTTAAATTAAAATGAAAAATAAATACCTATACATGAACACACTCATACACTCATATATATTTATTCCTTAAAAATATTTGGAATAAGGTACTATCCATTCTTTTAAATATGTCTTGGCCTATTTAAAAAAAATATTAATATAATGGTATAGTTTAAGATAAAACTTTATTAAAAGTTGTAGTGTATTAGTTAAGTCCAAATGCATGTACCAGATGAATTTGGTGTCTTTCACATTAATACCCGAAATATAGTATATTCAGACTTTTAACAATATTTTTAACTGAACGATTATTCAAAAATAATTTCTTGTGGTAAATGATATGAATCACTTATTTTAGAAAGTTTTATATCCTTAATTTCTGAGAGAACAAAATTATAAAAATTGCTAAAAAGTGGTTCTCCTGCAAAAATATCTCAAGTCCTATTGCCTATAGTCTACCGTTACAATTTATTATTATTGCTTAAAAAATGTTTGGTTTTATGGGAAAAGTTTATTTAGAAATTAAATGCCTTTTTTAAAAATCATAATTTAAATTAAAATGAGGAATATATTCCTATATTTGTACATATACACAAACACACAGTCACATTTACAAACGTTTTACACTTTGAAAATAATTGGATATAGGTGCTACAATTTTATAAAACGATATTGTGTATTTAAAAAATTAAACACATTCTGTTTTATGAAAGCTATTAGTATTAGTTCATAAATGCACAATTAAGAATAAGAACTTGATAATTTCTGTTTCGTGTCTGGGATGACAGTTTTTATGTATTTTGTATACTGTTATATTACAGGATTTAAGTAGAATAAGTCAGCATTGTACAAGTCTTTGAAATCATACCAAGTACAATTAATAGTATTAGTTAGTACTTTATTATGAAATAGGACCCTATATTCACGAATTTTTATTGTTAATACGTTTATTGCTTAGAACGTTATTGGGGATCCTTTTTTACTAATACCTGAGATATATTGAGTTTGGTTTTCAAAAAATATGTTTAATTGAACGATTATTAAGAAAGTAGAGGTAAACCACGAAAACCATTTTCTATTTTTATTTTCCAAGCTTAATACAACTTAAAAAGTATTAAGTATACTAGAAAGTAAGCCCGATCGCGTGAAATAAACGAGCTTCTCCATAGTAAATGGATTCTATTTTTTTTTTTTTCGTAACCTCCTTTATTATTATATTCGTATAATACATAGATACATATTACAGGGAAATAATATATATATATATACCAGTGAAATATTTATATCATTTCCCTGTAACATTTATGTATTATACGAATATAATAATAAAGTAGGCTACGAAATATATATATATTTTAATAATTGATTGTTTTTCAGATTTCTTTTTTGAGGATCAGTTAAAAGTATTAGTTAATAATAGAAAAGGTCAGTCAAACAAAACTAATTGTTTATAATAATTTCCATACCGCTTTTTCGTTTTCACAAAAGTATGAAATAAACAAACATTGTTAAATTGTTTATATCTTCATACCGCAATAGTACAATATTAAAAAGACTATAGCCATTCTTTACCTATTGGAGACATCAAAGGCCATAACTTTTTATGAACATTTTTAAAAATCTTCCACAAATATATAGTTTCTTTCAGACTTGCAAAGTTTCTTTCAGTTAAGCACTAATATATATTTATTTTTGGCACACCTCCTTTATGTCATTTTTTGACCAATATTCTTTATGATATTCGTCAAAGATTTAAGTAAATTCAGGATAAGATTTAAAGGGTTAAATGCTTTTAATATTAAAATCGTCTAGAATAATAAAGAACTGGTGATTATTTTTTGTTTTATATATTTATATTTGTTATTAATTTGTCATGTACAGAGTTTTATCATTTTCATTTTCTTTATACTTCTGTTTATATACACTTAATTTAGAAATAATTAAATTTTTTGTTATGTACTTTTTATTTATTTTTATTCTTATTTTATTTATTTAATTTTAAATTTTTTAGTATGAATGTGATTAGTTATTACCATTACCTATTGCCTAACAACGTTGTGGAAGATTGTAATATATATTAATAAATAAAGTTTTGGAAAAAAATAATAAAGAGATGTTTATTGAATAATAATATTATATTTATGCATGGTAGCTTGTTCTTAATTCTCAAGTTGAAAACTGGATTCAAACAGGCTTCGGTGTACTAGAGCAGTAGGGCGACACCAGAATTCTTACCCCTTCTATGAGATTTAAAACGCCATGCATGAAAGTTAGACGAGATCTTGTAAATTTTTGGTAGAGGCCTCCAGTAAGGCGGAGGGGGTAGGATTGGGAAGGAGAGGGGAGGAGTGGGGGGAATAAAAATAACGACATACCGTTTCCCCTCAGTCGAGACAATATATAAGAGCAGATAGGGACTGAGTCTAAGATTTGAAATTCAGAAGAGTGATCCCCCTGGGGCCAGGCATTGAATCCTAGGGACGACAATGGCACAGCAAAAGGAGAACTTGCTGAATACATTATATATATCTCCCTCTATTTGCATCTTCTCTTCTTCTCTTTTTAGCCTTCCTTTCCCTCTCCGCTCTGGATCAGCCCCCGACCTTTGTATTTCCCGAACTTTTCTCCTCTTTTTTTCCTCCTTCCTATTTTCCTGTTTGTTTTTATTGTGATGTACAACACTGTTTGGCCAAAGTTCACAAAAGACCTGCTACTGGTTGCTTTTTTTAGCTTTGTTTCCTTTGTATGATTTTGGAACGAAATTCAAACAAAACAAGTAATGGTTTCCCTTGTTTTAGAAGACCATGATGAAAAGATGACTTCAATGAGAATTTATATCTATCTGTTAAGTTGGTACTGTTTACGTATTGCTCATCGATTTATTTATTTGTGATTCCTGTTAACCAATGTAACAAATGCTATAATGCCCTGCATATAATATTTAAGGAAATTTTTTTTGCCTCAAATCTCTTTGTGATTTAAAGTTCCAATATATATTTAATAATTTTGCTTGTTACGAAGAAGATAGATTATTCCAAGGTATTATTATAGGTGAATGACATCACATCATCATATATTTGAAACAACGCAAAATTTTAATTAACTATGAACGACAGTATACCTAAAACAATAACGTTAAAAATTTTCTTAATTATAATAATATTTATGGCAAATTAAAATTTCATAACTCCGAATTCTCTCACTCGATTTTTGAAGAATTTCCGAATTGACAATTCATTAGTTTTAGAATGTCATGGATAAAAAAAAAAAAAGAATCTATAATAGTATTTTACAGAAATAATTACAAAAAAAAATAAAATAAATCTACCGCTAAAATTCATCGGGTCTAGGGTGCATCACTTTGTATGAAATATTGATACAAGACCAGCGGTTCAGCAAGGTTGTGATTTGGTCAGAATCACGCTCAAACGCCACATTTTAATGTCCTCAATTAACGGTATCCACTTTATGAGCAGGATTCCGACGACCTTCAGAAACCAAAGAGTTGACTTGCGGCAATAGTAACTGAAAAAAAATTGTCAATCACAGCCGGATTTGAACCCAGTTGTTAGAGTATCACAGTACCTAACCACTGCATTCCGCTCGCCATATACATATGCAAAAAAATATATGTGTATACATAAATAAATTATAATCTGATAATACTAAACTTTCAATACAGATAGGAAAAGATAACACTTATTAAATAGTTTTGATAATTTAATATATAAGAACTGTAATTGAATCAATAACTGAATTTTATTTATGAAACAAACGAAATATTTTATAAAATTAAATTCTGTCATATTTTAAAAAAATTTTAGAGTGGAAATGACCATCGTTGTATTGAGAAGCCTAGCATGTTGTATATAAATAAATAATTTGATGTTTATTCTAAATAATAAAATTAACACAGAAAATAATATTTTAATAGTAATCTTAATGCTGTTTTAATTTTATATATTTTTCATTACACGTGGTAATTCAATTTTCTGAACTAATATAACGTAATTATATGTCCACTGCGAGAGTAATTTCGAAAAATTAAAATAATTGTATAGTCCGATCAAATTAGAAACTTAACCCTGTCATTTTAAAAGTAAAACATTGACCTGTTTTATAATTGTTAGTACTTTATTTTTCTAAATAACTTGATCTGGAAAAAATCATCTAACCACCATGGTAGAAAATTTAATATTCTTCAATGTTAATAAGAATTAATGTTTAAAAATGAAATAGTAAAAAAAAACCAAAAAAAAAAACCCTTAGTTGGTTTTAACGAAAAACTATATTAAGTATTCTTTTTACACTCCTTCCACTCAACAAATTTGTAATAGTCTGTTCGAAAATAAATGGAAAAGACTAATCAAGGTTAGTCTATCAAGGATTCTTATTAACAAGAAATGTTGTCCATAACTGTACCTTCAAATATAATTAAAAAATTAAAAATGACAGAATGAATATGAGCAAACATCCCGACAACATGGTGGGTTACACAATATTGGGTAATATTTTTTTTAACGAAATTTAATATTTATATATAACGTATTATATTATAAATATAAAAATAAATTTGGAAAATTTGACATCGATCATTATTCCCCATGAACCTTTACATGATAATTCAAGCCAGTGATCAGTTTCTACCGCGGCAACTGACGACAACTCTTAAAATAAAAACGACTATAGGCCTTTAATCTCGAAAGCAATGAAGACAAATTTATTGCGTTGTTTTGTATTTTACTTAGTTAAAAATATACAATTTGTAATTAGTGCTAACGGATATCCCTTCTAGGCTTCTCAAACGGACAGCATGAGGCTCTTAAAATTCCATGAACCAACTGTGTTTAGCCAGAGGTGTGAACTAACTGTATCCAAGGAGTAACAAGGAGTTAGGACATGTTAACTCCGTTACTAAATCTATTACGAAGTGTTTACGGGACATCCTCAGTTCTACATCGAGGATAAATATACAAACTGTCAAATATATTATGTCGGTGCAATGGCTTTTTTTACAGCCTTCCTCAGAAATCCATGAATGAAAAAAGAAGAAAAACCTCCCAACGTTCTCTGAAGTAAATCGTGGAGTCATAAACAAAAAAAAATTGTTTTTTTTTTAAATAACAAAAAAAACAATTATGAACACAACGTGAATATACACACACTGGAAATGTGAATAACATAACAGGTGTATTCAATCCTTATATGTATTAATGTTTACCTCGTTAAATTATTATTATTTCTTTCATATATTTAAAAGAAAAAACATTTTTGTTTTTAAATATTTTCGTAATTTCTCTGAATATTTATTTTAATATTCTGTTAATTATTACAGCCTTTTTATCTTATTTTTATTTAGTCCTGACGAAGCTCAGCAAAGTAGGTCGTGGTTAACAATTAATAGTTTTTTGTTTTTTTTACCATTTTGTACATTTAGTGACCGCCACCCGGACAATTATCTTCTTCCAATATGAAGAATTTTTTGCTAGTAATAAATTTAGATAATAGGACACAAAATATGTTACAACATTTTAAAAGAAAGGATTATTGATTTAATAGAGAATAGTTAAATCAATACATAATAAGGATTTATAACAGTTATTGGATTAGAAGATTAGAAATCTCGAAAAGTCGGAAGAATTTGTATAATTAATAAAAATTTAATTTAAAAAAAAATTCATTGATGATGATTTTTATCACTCTATAAGAAATTGAACCCAATATGGTCCAAAAGAAGCGAGGTAATTTCATAACCTTTAGATTGAACACTAAACAGAAATTTGGCCAGAACCTGGCCTTCTTCATTACTTGATGGTCTCCAGATCATCTCCTCTAGAAATGTTATTTGAGTTTAATCAATTGGTAAATTTTCCAAATGTCTGCATCATGTCTTTGCATTACTAACATCACATGTACTTGCTCTATATATTTTAAATACAGTTGCAAATTTAAAATTAGACAGCCTTTTTTAGTCACAAAGAGGGCACAGATCACTCACAATCTGCAATATATTTATTTTCAAGTAAGAAAAACATTTAAATTTTGACTTCTGTTTCTGGCTAACGTTTCTGACATTTACTCATTCTCAAAGCCTCCGTTATATATTATCTGTAGTTGTTACGTTAAAGTTCTTAAAGTTTCTTTACAATGTAATGTATATGTATGTACAATGAAATTCACAATAAACAATTTAAAACAAAAAATCTCTACAATAGTCTTAATGTTTCTGACAACTTATTTAACATATATTACAGTTCATCATCAAAATTATTTTGATATATCAATATTTGATATAAGAAATACAAATATTGATAACTGAATTATAATTATGGCGATGAACTATGATGTAACCATTCGGAGAATACATGTCAATGAATTACATGAATATAGTAAATACAGATGTCATGAAAATGGGCTGATGCCCGAAACGCGGGCAAGAAATAGGTCAATAGTAGTAGTCAACAGTAAAATTATGTTAAATGTGCTTAATAAATATTATGCAGATTATAATTTAATTTAAATTAAAGTTTAATAATTTTTAATAAACTTAATAATAATATAACGATGAGGAGTTAATAACATAGATTTTTATTTTAATAAATAGGTATTAATATAATTAAAGCTAATGTTGTTAGGAGCTTTTGATATATTTGGGTTTAATATTTCTTAATTCCAAGAATTTTTCCATTACATTTTTCAAAAATATAATTAACCTATATGCTTAAATAACACTTTAACTATATTTATCGTGATATTTAATAATTTTTATCTGGAAGGAGCCTTTTTAAAAATGCTGCAGGATACACCCCGCAGTGCAAGAATCCAGGGCGACTCGTATACCGCGTACCTGTACCAAATAAAAACCCAACTGCCCCCAACGGCGGTACGTGGAGGCTTTAAGAAGTGGAGGCGAGGGCGATCTCTCAGATCTGGAGTTGCTCCTTTTGAATTCTTATCGTAGCTTTGTGTCCCACGCCGCCCACACTGAGCAGGCTACAACGACGTCGTTACGTCGCCTGAAAAACGTTATTCTCCAGAGATCTCCCGATGCATAATAACTTTATTAACTTACTTTTCTCAACATATTGCCTCTGCGGGCTTCGAATACTTGATTACTAAGGGTTTTGTGTAGCAAATCCGTCCCTAGTTCTGTATGTTGTGGACGTAGTGAAAGGTCTCACATAAAGAAAGCTAAAAAAATTCTGACGTAATGAAATAATTTGTTAAATTCTGTAATAGGAAAAACTATATTTGTTAGACAAAATGTAGGTAGTTCTATGCGCTAATTATAAGGAATGTGCTTTCCTATATGTACAGTTTAGTTCTAGATTAATAATTACTATTTATCAAATATCTAATAATTAATAGTAATTAATAATTACTAGAGGCTATAAATATTATTAAAAACTTCAACAAATTTACCAATTAATAACGCAAATATAATAGGAACAAAATTTCATAATATATATATTTTTTTTAAATACTTTTTATTTATTGATAGATATTACAATCTGCCACACAGTTGTGGGCAATAGGTAATAATGATGATGGATCACATTCACACTAAGACAAAATAAAATATCATAATATTAATTTATTAATTTTAATTTTAGCCAAAATACGGTTAGGAAGAGACCCGAAAACGGTTTCCTCGCAGCCTGTAACCCGTACTTTTGATTTGTACACCATGTTGAAAAATCAAGAATATTTCTAACAGCAGACGTTTTTCAATAGAGTAAAGAGGCAAATCAAATATATATACATAAATGGGTCCATAAATGCAATGAAAAATACACAGAATAAAATATATAAAACACAAAATATAACATCCTCTACCATATTCTCATCGGTAGTACTCAGGCGAAATTATCTTACAAACCAGCTACATTAACTTTTACCTCATTTTCCTTTTTCACATTTTTATTTCTGTTATCTCCTATCAATTTTCTGGGGTTTTACTCCAACATAGGGCTTATGATTCATTAAGATTACTGAGATCAATTGAGTTTCCCCGCTGCAAAAATTCTTGAGAGCCATCTAGTGTTTAAATGAAGAGACATAAAAACTTTTGTAGAGTTTATTTTTCGAGCTGATTTCTTGCTATACGTTTCCTAATTTTGGTGCGATTTTTGCATTATTATATGCAGTTTTTAGAGGAAGATTAATAGTTAACCGTATATAATAGATTTGATAGAGTGCCGGTCAAGGAAGGTACAATAATATTTTTTTAATATTATTTAATAGTAAATAACGTTTCACCCGAACGTTGGTGACAATTAAATAATTATTTTTTTTCCTATTTTTGTAATTGTTTTGACCATTATCCGGACCATCTTCCTACGTTCTATTCCTCATCACAGTAAAACTACAAAAATTTCTCCCCTCCCCCCCAAAATAAAAATAAAATAAAAAGTTCCCACAAATATAATTTGTATATTAAAATAAAAATTAATGGTTTATTTTTAACCGCACTATTAAACTGCTGTCGTACCCTGTATTATTTATGAGTCGTATTGGAATCCGTAATAAAATAATTATGAAACTATTAATTAAATAATAACTAAGTATTATTAAATAACTAGGAAAACCGGTTTTTATAGTTGATTATATTTATATATATTTTTTTCTCAAAGAAAATAAGAAGGTAAGAGATAGGAATAAATTAAAATCCCGCCATAGTCTATTCAAAGACGGGACATCACTCCAATGAACATCACCCCCAAGAGAATACAGGAATGTATCCTATAATATATCCTCGTCCCGTTTTTTCCCCTGCTAATTAAATGTCGGGGATGAAATGTACATTTCATTAGAGAGTGTCCTAAATCGGCAGGGTCCTAATTAGAGGAGCCTTTCGTCATGTTTACGAGTGACAGCTCTCGAGGTCCTCCGGACCAATTTAAATATTTTCGGGTCGACTTATGTTCCCCGGCAGGAATAGCTGGCGTTCCCTGGATAAGCAGTCTGTTGGGACCGTGTCGCCGGAAGGTTTTGTTTTAATTACTGCCACTTGTATATCCCAGTCACGGACTTCAGTAACGAGCTTAGTTTGACTTAAGTAAACAGCATTCTTTAAGGGAGTCATTCTTGACAAAGTGGGGTGGAATAAGAAGACCTCCACTGGAATATATCCAAGACAATAGTAAGTCTTCGATTCATTTGATTCGAAATACATATCGATATAGCAAACTCATTTAGTATCTTAAAAAGTATGTTTTTTCTTTTTGTTTAAATCCCAATTGGGTATTTCTGACATGTAATAGCTGTATTAGAGCTCTGCTCTATCTCTCACACGTGGGGGATAGAGTGGGCTCAGGGATCCTCAGGTCGAAGGTGTAAATATTGTATATAAGAGTGTAAATGTAGCTAGTAATTATTTTATTTTTATAATTATTTTATTTTATTTACTTATTTTTTCATGTACATAGTTTAATTATGCTAATTTTCTTTATCCTTTTGTTTGTAAATATTCAGTGAGTGATTTTACTTATTTTTTTTTTTTTATTATATTGCTTTTTTTTCCAATTATTTGTATTCTTATATTATTTTATTTTAATAAGATTGTGATCAGTTATCAATAACTATATTAGGGTAGATTGTAATACCTAGCAATAAATAAAGTTTTGAAAAAATAGCTGTACAATTATAATAGCTAATGGTAGGTATATTCAATTAGTATAAGTCACGACAGATAATTACATGGAGTTCCATGAAGTTTCATTTACACCAGATTTGTTCACACATAATCTGAAGGGTTCTGCAAATCAAACGTAATCATCCACATCATTTGCAAAGTATTATTTTCCATGATATCACCTCATAACTATACCTGAAATACCTCTAAAGCTTAAAAGCTTGAAGGAAATTCAAACAAAAATTTTCTATACAGCGTAATAAAGGCTCTAGAGAGAAGGGATAAAAATCAATCTGGGGTTTAATTTCGTGGAGATGGGAAAAAGGGAAGGGCAGGCAATGAATAGAAAGCACGGCTTTGTGGATATATTGGGGGGAGGGGGAGAGTTAGAAGTGCGAAATTCCAGAGGGAGCGCCGGAAATTGGAATTCTTTCTAAGTAAGATCTATCGGCGTTTAATGACCTATACCAGCACCTATAGGGTCCTCCAGCACATGGCTATATCCTAGCCGCACATGAACTTATTGTAAAAGGTATACGGACAACTTTAATGACGTTGTTACAAAATTTAGTTAATATCTCAAATACTGGATTAAGCTTAGTAAATTTAAAAAATAAATAGAGAATCCAGGATTCAGACCAATCTGACACGTAATCGTGTATATGGAATATCGAATATTCATACACAACATTAATTTATCATTTCATTAACGGATCTTCTCAAAAATCAATAGACAAACCTGTGCCTTTTCCAAATCTAAATTATATCAGTAAAAATCGTGTCGTAATTAGAAATCAACATAAACAAGGGTTATCGCCAAAAATAATTTAAATGATAAAGAAAAAAGAAGTAACATCGGTTTTGGGTATTCTTCATCGATCTTGTAATCTACGTGATTATACCAATATTGACTGTTATATTCGTCTAATGATAAAAAGTTTAAAACTCATTTTTGCACATTGCCAAGTACAAATCTAATGTAAGTATTCATAAAGGAATTTACTAAATTCAGATATGGATTTGCAAAACATCAAAAATACATCAGTTTGAAAAACAAATGTAGATATAGTCAGCTAAATTACAAAAACGGACATTTATGCCTCTCAAAAACATAATAGAATAAATCGCTTAATTTTTACATCTTACCTCCTCATTTCTGATAGACAGGGTGGTTGTTATTCTACAGGTGATCATCAACATATATAAACCAGAGGGGGAGAATCAGGTTTTCATTCAATGATGTGGCTACAAAATAAATGTCAACCTCTTCAGGCTGGATTCGAACCGTTACCGCTGCAGAAACGTAGTTGCTAAGGTGATACCTCAGACCCTGGGCTACAAAAGGCCTCTAATAGTATTATCTAACAACCATTTTTGACAGTGACTAAACTGTGTGGCACATGCGGTCTACATGTGGAAAATTGGGAAAAAAAAAAAAAAAGTTGGAATGGAAAACCGTACTGCGCATGCTTCAGCTTTTTTTTTTACGGTCAAAAGTGGTTCTTGAAACAAACCCAAAGGGTTCATATATTATTTTGCGTTAATTTCACAAAATGCATTTTAAATATTATTCAAATAAATGATTGTTTTTAATAAATATTGAAAAGTAAATATAAGTTTCTATAAGTAATAATTATTATCTACATAGTCATTTCTTGTCGATCAATGAAAGTAGAATGGAGAGGAGATAATGGACAGAAAATTGTGCGAAAATCAGTATTTTGTTACTTTTATTAGTTTTACTTAATACAATTCTTTAAAAAAAATGCTACAGAAATTAAAAATATAAATCGGCTATAGGACACTATACAAAAAAAAAAAATTGTTTCTAATATTTCGCGAGATTGGATAACCACAGTCGAGACAATAAGATAGTAACTTACTAGGATCAACTACCGCCAGGTGATTTCAACAGTTTAGATCCAATGGAAGCGAAGAAGAGATTGGTGAAAAAAAATCTTGTAAAGCTAAGAAACAGTAAATAAGAAAGCACAAGCAACAGAACTGGACAAATATTTAAATTCACTTAAAATCAATTAGAAGAATTTTTAGAGGTTCGCAAAGGACCAATGTGACTACATCCTTTTTATTCATCATTGGAAAAATCTTATTAAAATGTACGCGGAAGGGGGGTTGACTATTCAAAAAAAATTTTTTGAAACTAATTAAACAGAAAAAACAAGGCCTTAGAAAAAAGGCAGATACAACAATAAACAGACATGGTTAATTGGAAAAATTATATTGGGGCTTGAAAAACTCTCTGAACATCAAATTGCCACTTCGTGTAGGAATGACCTGAATAAATTAGAAAGAAAATAGGGAAAAAATTATCTTATAAGTTATTCCGCTAAAATTTTGTGATTATGATCCATGTTGAAAAATATAAATCCTCACTTAATGGACGAAAGTACGCGGAGGGTCTTTGAAAAACCATTATCCGATAATAGCTCTCATAAAAAAGGTCTTAAGAAGGCCTTAAGAAGGCTTATTGTAAGCTACACAGGTGAAACTTTCAGGGTTTTCATAATTTAATTCAGCCACCTCTTCCCTAAAAGGATTAACTCTGAAATATAGAACTAAGTAATAAAAGGAAGGATAAAATATATCCAGCCATGGTAAAGTAGGATATTAAAAAAATTTTAAAGAGACTAGTGGCGCATTATCGTAAAAAAAAAACCCAGAGAGTACCGCTCCTAGGGGGTGGTTATAATCGGGCATTTAACGCCGGCAACAAATCCCTTGTATGGTGTTTGCTCTGCTTGGGAAATAGCGAACAGATAGAGCCCTGTTGACTCTTACAAATGGGCCAATATAACACCCAAAGAGTTTTTCCCGCTTGTTCAGGAACAAACAGAACGTGTTCAGGAATTAAGCGAATTTTTAATTGGAAGGATAAATCCTGATGAAGTTTCCCTCCTCAGCTGGCCGCCTATCTCAAAGTGGCCACGTAACCTGCGAGATAATGGTATTCGCGACCTCTATACTTCGCTAAAGTGTTCTCAGCGATTTAAAATAGTTAATTAACATTCACTGCGGATGGAAAACCTATTAAGATTATACAGGAAACAACATCATAAAAAAACAGAAGGGATTAAAAGATACGCTTTGCTACTTTTAAATACGACGATCGTTGGTCTAAGACTTATGTAATAGTTTTTAAATGATTACTAATTTAAATTTAAATAAAATATGTAAAAACTAACATTGATAAAAATTTAATAAAAGTAATAATGGTGGTAGCAATTAGATGAGTAATAAAACCACGTTTTTCACTAAGTTGAATAGAATTTTTACAAATTTTAAAGCATCAAGCTCAACCGTTCAAAATGATTCTCCTTTTTTAAAAATGCTAGTATATACTATTTTCTTAGGGTTATATATTGTTTTATAACAACTTCCGGGAAAACAAAATGCCATTTAAACATCATGTATCCTTTATTCATTCATTTTCAGAACGTAAAACCTAGTTTCGGAGTTTCCGAGTTAACACCCTCCAGTGCTTCTTAAGTCCATGTTACAGTTAAGGAAATGGAATTAGTTACATAATATACTGCAAAGATATATTAATTATAATGTCAAGAATGCATAATTTAATGAAATATAATTTACGGACAATTGGATGAAGTTCTTACCCTTGAAATTATATTTTAAAAGGGACAAACTTGGTCCGGAAGACTCTCTAATGATTAAATAAAGGATAAATAATGATTTAAGGTTATTTGGTTTTCCCAGAAGTTGTTCTAAATATGTTTGTTTACGAATCATGCCGTCAACTAAATGAATGTAAAACATCTAAACAAAAAATCTATTTTTTCGACACGTATTCACGCAAAAATGGTTGTCAATATGAAATATTTGGGAGTTTAGCAAGTCACACTGCCTAACACATTGTAATAGTTTGGAAAATCTCTGGATCATTAAAAGATATTCATTTAATTTTTTTCTGTTTCCTAAATGTTATTATATGTTTGACAAACATCATGCGCAGCTCTCAACATTAAACGTGTTGTTCTCCTCTGTCATGGACACTTTACAATCACGGTGATACAAAATACACCATATGGTGAAATCAGGGAAACTAATTTTAAAACTATAAATTAAACATATTACAATAATTTATCTTGTAAACTTTTTATTCTTACTTGTTTTGCTTGTTTATAAGATGTTACTTACTACATCTTGCACCAAAAATATGTCGTTCCCACCTTTAAAGAAACGTTAATATTAGAGTGTTGAATTAAAGTTTCACCACTTGAACACGTAAAATAGGAGTCGTTCTTGTGTCGTTTGATTGTATGGTACTCAACTGATAAATTGTCCATTGTGTTTCACCAGGTGATAAATTTTCAAGTAAAAATAAATTCGAGATAAATAGTAAGTGGACATTTTTATGTCATCTTAAATGATTAGGTCAGATGTTTATATCCATAATTATAAAATTATTTGCAAAATCGTGCAATACTGAAATTTATTTATACGTTTTTAATACTGTTTCATTTTCTTTTTAATCAAATATAGGAATACACCAAAAAATTCCAATTACCTTTAAAATGAACACTCTTTGCTAGTCAGCGACATGACGATAAATATGAAAATTAATAAAAAAAAAAAGAATCGTCCCAATGACCGAGATAAAGGCACTGCTGAACCAATATGGCACAATACCGTCCACCCCTTCCGCAATATTTTCCCGTTCACAATAAAGTTCAAACATTTTTTAAATATCACAATATATTGAAAAAGTAAGATATTCAATATAATTCTCCCGCTACCAATAATATTTATTGAATTATTGTGCACAAATAAAATGGATGGTCATTATCATAGAAAATATTAATAATAAAACAAAAACATAGTAATCATAACTTAAGGATTTAGTCAGATACCCAAGGAACTGTTAGATTTTATCTACTGTTATTTCATAATTCATGTAATCATATGGTAGGGTGGTTCCTTCTAAACCGCTCCCTTCTCCTCACACTCCAACTATTTTGTCCTTGATTACAACTACGTTCAATTTGAGTTAATATTATCTTGTTGAAAAAACAATGCGTAAAACGTTTTAAAGGTGCAACTTAAAAAAAAAAATCTAGAACTTGTTAACCCCTAACAGAACTCTGCCATTAGGTATGTTACTTTCATGCCCTTAGACATTATTCTCTCTAATTCACTTGTTATAAGCTATATAATAAAAGAGATGTCATGCTTATATGAATAAACAATATAATAATCTCAAGAAATTCTATTCAACACACCCAATTGGTAGCATATTTTATAATGACTATCTTTAAGTAATAGTATTGGGTATTAATGTAACTATAAAAAAATTTAAATTTCAGAGACGGACAGGCTAAACATATTTAGTACAATATTTTTGAAATAATTTGAGTTCAAATTGTTCTAACCATTCTTAGAATATCATTGTGAAATTTGAGTAATAAAATTAACAATTTTTTTTAGCTCAAAATATTGTTATATAAGGACAGGATTATAGTTCCGGTAATAATTTAAGAATCGAATTCGTCTCTTCTCCGTGCAATTCTATTTCTTCTGATTGTTAAATTAAATTTCTATAGAACTCATATTTTGACTATACATTGTTATATTATATTATTCTTTCACAAAATTACCACAATTTTTGACGATATAGAGAAAATAATTAATGTATAATTGTTTGCCATTTTTTTTTTTTTGTGCGTGCTGGTATGTTCAATGATTTTTTTTTGTTTTTATACCGCTGCAAATTTTATCGGCTTAAGAAAGGAAACCACGTTATAAGAACCCCTATTATTTTACGACTTTTATAACCAATAAAAAATTAGGGCTTTGTTCTCTTGAGACTCAAAAATAACCTGTTAATAACCCTGTTACAAAATAAGCTCCTATAAAAGCGAACTTTATTGAGTAAAACCTGGTTTTTCTTTCATTAGTTACGAGGAAGAAATGAAAACTTAATATCTAAAACCCAGACCCGAAATTTGTGTAAAACGATATACGCAAATAGCTAGGAAACTACTTAATTGAACTGATAAATCCTAGCAGACCGCGGAATAGGTTAAGATACCCAGACCACTGATCTCATTGAGATATAACTTACGACATTAATTAAAACTCTAGCTTTTGGGGGAGGAGAGCAAGTATACCCGGTTAAGTTTTGAGGTTAAAGTTTGTATTTATTCCCGAGCCTCAAAAGAGCCTACAGGGGACTTTGGAGGCAGTTGGTAAAGTTTAGCGCTCCTGGGTTTATCTTTAGTGTCACTTCCCCGGGGTACAGTCCCCTCCAGTCTTTCTCCGGAATACAGTCACCTTCATAATGTTCCACCTTTATGGCACGCGGTATCGGCGAGTTTCCGATGGTGTGGCTGTATGGTTATAGGGTGAACCTTTCGTCACTTGACGTTTGAAAAGGAGTAAATAAACATTAAATAGTTCACTACTTAAACTATACCTAAAAATATACATGTATTACCACAATAGGATAAACACCGGGGAAATCTTCAGTCCATCAATATATCTCAGTTTTTTAATTTATTAAATTAACAGTTTTTGGTAATAGATTATCAAGAGGTAAAATTTGTTTTTATAACAAGTTAAATAACACGTGATTCAACTCTTTTTGGAAAAAAAATCTGATTATGTTCATTTTTTGTATCCTTCAATATATCTTTTTCTGTTTGTATATGTTTAGAGAGAGTTTTTATTTATTTGTATGTACTTTTTTTTCATTTATTTATTTTTAGATAGTTTTATTCTCTTCATTTTCTTTATTCTTCCGTTGGTATACATTTAGAGATAGATTTTATGTACTTTTTTCATTTGTTTATTTATTTTTATTTTACTTTAGTATGAATGTGATCAGTCATCACTATTATCTATAGCCCAACAACGTTGTGGCAGATTTTAATATCAATAAATAAACTTTTAATAAAAAAAAAAAAAATAAATAAAATAATAATGATATTCAACTATTAATGAAATTGTTAATTTATAAAAATTAATTTTAAAAATGGACTTCATAAGTTTTGAGGTGCAACGCATCATATGGATAATAATAAGGGAAAAAAAAAATTTCACATTCCAGAGTAACAGATCAAGCCTAAAGACTTTTGAGTCCGATTCCATAGCAGAGGCCTTAATTTAGTAGTAAATCACTAATTTATAATTTTTGACTACTTGCCTGGAATATGTTAAGAAAATTTAAGACAAAGATAAGGACCATTTAGAGGAATGGCACATACATTTGTTAAGCGGTTATAGAACTCACTTCTAAAGAGAATATTTTGACAGAAAAATTATTATAACATTTTAATTGAATTAAACATGATTGATTAATTTTGCTACCTTGTTGTATAACTTGTTGTATAACTTATTGTATGTTAATATATATATATATATATATATATATATATACCCCTGATTCCTTTAAATATAATGATGAAATAAGGAGTAGTTTTGTGTCGTATGTTGTATTACTTTTTACCGTGGAAGCAGCTTTTCAGACTCAGTCAAACTACCAGTTTTTTCTACGTAAACAAAAAAGACAGATGTATCGCATCTGTTATAACTCAGATTTAAAACAAGCACTTTAAGTACACTTCCATTACATCTCTTTTCATTCCATGATAAAACCCAAGACTTCAGTGTTAAAAGTGTTATTCACACATTCGCGGTAATGCGTCAACAAGTTAGAAATAAGAACAATGGCAACACAACTTCGAGATTTTTAAGGAAGCCATCACGCTGAGATATGTGGAATTAGTCCTTCACGTTTACAAGCACCTTTGAAAGATGATTCTCATTAGGTAATGGTTATGGCTGCTTAAAAAGGAAATACTACCCGTTTGGTGAAATAAAAGCGTTTCTGGAACTATTAATCATTCTAGTATAAAAATTGGTTCACTCTTGTGGTCCGATCAAAGCAGATCAACTCAATGTTTCCCAGTTATTTGTGCGAGAGTATTTCAGACTCTCATAACATAATAAAATTATTTATTTTGAGTAAAAAAAAAAAAAAAAAAAAAAAAAAAAGGTGACTTCAGAGCTAAATGAGAAAAGAATGTTCAGAGCGAATAACATGAGCAAAATAAAAAATAAATAAATATTACACTGTGCCAACCATTAAAAAAAAAAGTTTATAAAAAGCTGATCGATTACCCGTATTCATATTATTAATCATAAATACAGAAAAGAATTTACGAATAAAACCAATAATCTTAGTTTTTATAATTGATTATAGTTTCTACTTATACTTTATTATTTATGACCATCAATTATTGTTAAAATGATATGTCTTATTTATCAATTAAACTCTTCATTTTACTTTTTCATTTTTTGCACCTACGAAAAAAGAATATTACTAATTTTTGTTTATAATTCAAATGGGTTTAGAATTGATTCAAAAATCAAACTTTTTTCCAAAAAAAATTTTTTTGTTCCAGAATTTTGTTTGTAGAATCCACAATAAAAATTTTAAAAATGCGTCCGTTTGCAGTCCGACTTCTCTTTTTATCAGATTCCTCATCAAAGACCAGGATGTTGCTAGGAACTCATCATTATCATACGTCAATTTTTAATTATTTTTATCTAACTTGTTATATCCATATAAATAGAGCTTGTTGTCAATAAAATCAACGTAGGTATATACGTTGATTTTATTGACAACAAAAATCAACGTATATACCTTAACCCTTCCTAATAAGCTATAAGTTTACTGATGACAATAGCCGAAAGAATTTTTGACCATACTAAACGATCTCCGAGACATCAAGTAGTCACTGGAAATAGATTTAGCACTGGTATCCTCATATTGTGTTCGTCTCAGACATTCCTTCCAGACGGCAGAAAAGTTTGCTAGGAGGATTATATTATCGACCAAGTACCGCTGCTGAACAGAGAAGTCAATCCAAAGTAAAGAATTTGGAATTTATCACCAATTAAACTAAAAACAAAATCGAGCCAAACATTCTTCCGTGTTAAGTCTCTTTTAGATCTGAAGAAGTATTTCTGATCAGAATGAAAATTAGATATACTCCTTTTGTCCATAGAAATCTAATGTGCTCATGGTGAAGAAAAAATTCAAGGTGTAATTAAATTTCTAAAAGCTATAAAAATTGTCACAAAATTAAAAAAAAACATCCTTGCACAAAACTCATCGTCCTGTTGCTCTAATAATTCAACTTTTAGATTGAGCCGCTTCTGAACTGTGTGGGTAATAAATAAATTAAAAAGACATAAAATAAATAAAAGAAAAATATTAGGTAACCAGGAAATAATGACATATTGAAAATAAGCTTAAATGGCCGTGCCTTTGTGACAATAATAGTATGTCCTTAAAACATTTATAGTATCTTCAGGGATATATTTAGTCGCTCACATATCTTTAACAGGGAAGAGACGTCAACCCTTAAATAGCTCATTATTTGACATGAAAGGGTCTGAAAGATAAGATCACAACAAAACTTGGTATAAATTCCCATCTTATAATTAAAAAAATGTGTATCCTCTATTAATTCAATTGTTATCAAAAATATGGTTGTGCGTGTAGAAAATAATGTATACTCCGAGGAGCAACTCAAAAAGTAATAATATGTTGGTTTTACTATTATATTTAATATATTTGGTTTATCGATTGATTTCGCTTCGTTAATATTCATCGGTGGAATAATTAGAGGACAGACAAAAATACCTTCTTTTTTCAAAAATTTACAATACAATGACCTTATTAAGTATCCAATATATACAAACTTCGAACAAAGTTTCCCCTATTGGTTGTATTTGTAGGCAGTAGCCAGTTCTAGTAGAGGAGCGAACACTAGAAGATGGGAAGTTGGCCTGAGTATTTATCGGCGGGAGGAGGCTGGGGATAAGGCTGTATAGAGCGGTCTCCGGGGAGCTGATAGTGCCGAGGAAATTGCTCACCTAACTCACTCTCTGACCTCGTCGTCTTTTCTCTGTTCCCTCTGCGTCGCTTCTCTACATCTTAAAACCACTTCTGTTTCCAACGCTCTTGAGTATTTTTTAAATAAAACAATTATCAAAAAATATCATCCTGTATAAGTTAATTTGGTATTTACGATCCTTTCCTTGCCTAACTCCTTTCAGAGGTACTTAATATTCACTGGAAATTAACCTCAGGGATAGTTGATCTTTTGAAACCAATACAAAATGTATAAATAATTTTCCCCCTTATATTAGTTCAGAATACTGCCAGACAGTTTGAATTTGAATCAATAACTTTGTGAAATCTGACCTATGGTAGAAAGATCGTTATAAAGTAATAGCAATTTTTTATTTTCATTTCCCTCTACCTGGCCATTTCTGAAAAATTGAGGTATCTAAAGATTACCAGCATTTTCTAACAATGGGAAGGTCAAGTTTTACGTATGAGACCACCACAAAATAAAAGTTGACTCCTCCAGCTCTGAGAAATACCGGAATCATCTCTCTCTCGCCGAGTCAAACTTTTCCGGTTTAGTAAAAGAAGAGATCTATCCTGGCTTCAGAGTAGTCATGTCATTCTAGAAAGGGAAAAAGAGCTGCCTGCCCCAGAGATTAGTAGTGGACGAACAGGGCCAAACAATCTCCAATTCCATCCTATACCTTGGCGTGACTCTAGACCGTCATCTTACTTTCTCCCATCACGCCAAGGAGAGACTCAAGATAGTCCGTCTCAAACCTATAGGTTGCACCACCTGCTCACATCTCCTCAACTCTCGCTACGCCTTAAACTACAGATTTATAAATCCATTATAAGACCTACACTGCTTCACGGCGCCCCTCTTATGAGACACCTCTACAGAACTACAATAACTCGACTACAGGGCTTCCAGGGATCTGTCCTCCGTAAGATCGTCTGGAACCACGCTCCAGAGGGCCAAAAACAGAGTTATACGTGAAGAGCTCCAACTCCCTACTGTGCCGGAGTATATAGGCCGACGGTACATCAAATTTTTTGATGGGCTGAAGGTCTTCTGCAACCCACTTTTCAGAGAGATCGCCCCTCCACCACGACCTGGGAGGTGGCAGAGCTTGGTTCCCTTAGTCGACGTCCTCGACGAGGGATGGCCTTAGACTCTTCAAGTCTGAGGTCTAAATTTTCACCATTCAACCAGCGGAACGGCCCATCCCCGTT
>NW_027108914.1:2631057-2680284 GCF_000696795.3 Halyomorpha halys
TATCAATAAAGCATATAATTGAAGAATGCCCATCATTTCGTCAAGCCTTCGAAAATAATAAAATTCCACGAACAAGAGAATTGGCCCTTAAAGACTCGGAAGAATCCATAGACAAAATAATCAAATTTCTCAAAGAAACACAACTTTATACTAAAATATAATACCGAAAATAATTTATACCACCAATACCAACCAGCGTAAAAAGGAAATAGTCTACATTCAACTATAAGTCAAGAAGATAGATGAAGTAAAAAGGGTGTAATAACCTAGATGTTGATCGCCCTGAATAAAAATCTAATCTAATCTAATCTAAGGTGGGCCCGACGCATTTTACGCTAAAAAAGGCTTGACTACCCAATATCGGTGAGCCTCCACAAGAAAGCTACCTGCCTAGAGATGGACCAGGCTTCAGTAAGGCGCTCGTCCGAGCATTGGGCTGCACCGCAGTTATGCTTCTTAAACGTTAATGTTCTCATATAATTAAACAGACCCCTCCCCCTCCCTCTAAATAGTTTGTTATTGGTAGAAGTGGCATGCCCAAGCCCACTGCTGCCGCATCCCGTATGCCAAAAATGGCGAGGAAAGGTAAAATAAAAAATTAACAAAGCCGGAATCGAACCGGCGGGATAGAAATTACAACCTCTGAACTCCCTCGGCTACAGGATGCCTCTTTGGTGGTAAATTAGTAGTTTAACGTAACATAAGTACATATATTACATGAGATAATGCACCTAGCCTTTAGGCCAATCAATAAAGGATTCTTGATGGAAAAGGAATCAATATATGGGACAGCTAAAATTGACTTCAGATCATTATTTGAACCATGTAGGAGGTTAATATGAGCCAAGTTAAATTAAATACCAAAAAAAGAAAAAAAAAACTGTTCTTTCAAGTATATTTTTTTGGATAATTTCTTATGTTTACCGAAATAAATGTTATTAGGACGACTTCAGAATCATGTTAAAAAATATATGTATATATATAAAGAAAGCCATTAAAATCATTTACACCAGAACTTTTAAACACCATTTTACAATATGTTTAACAAATACATAAGCAAATAGAAACATCCGTATATTTATAATGCATTTACATAACTTTGAAAATGAAAGTGATTTTTATTTCTAATTATGAAGCAATAAAAGGAAATAATTCAAAGTCTCTAATCTTTAAGAAGTGGGTAAATATGGCAATTTTACAAGGCATTTCAGGCACCGCAAAGTCAGGTATTTTGTTTATATATCAAAAGCAGATAGTCATATCCTAAAATATTTTATTTAAAAAAATGAAGAGCATTAAATTTCTTACAAGAAAGGATCTATTATTTCTTTTCGTTTCTGCAGTAGTTTAAGAAATGCACGCTTGAGAAAGAAACGAAATTTGAGTGGAGTATATCAAATACTTACTTTGATTTGCTTTTTTTTCGTGTTATCAGTTTTGATAATAGAAATTTTGTGATTGACCATCAATTTTCTTTTTCTTACAGCCTTCCCATCAAATAAGAGTTTTCATGCCTTTAATATGTCAAACCCAAAAATATCTGTCGAACTCCCTACACCGCATATTTTTTCCAAGACTACAGGCCTGAATTTTAGTGACTTTGTTAAATTTCGCACAAAAGTCACGGACTACCTCATTACTATACGCCATTTCGTTTCAAAATGGCGGCCGCGTACAATATAAATTACTGTCCCTAAGCCTATAACAAAAACAAAACTATCAATAAAAATAATTATAATCATGTTAGATTTTAGGTTTACTAAAATTATTTAAAAACATTTTTGTTATTTACTGATGTAATGAAAATTTAAATAATAAACTATTGTGAAATAATTTTTTAAAAAAAAAGCTTTATGATAGTGAATTGGCAGACAATGTTGTACGAAGTTGCGGATGGTAATGTGAAGTTCCATGGATTATACTTTGGAGACCAAAAAAAATAGTCCAAATTGTATTGAAAGACCGACCCGAAACGCAGGTTTTTTTCAATTTAACATATTGAAACGTAAGGCATCAAACCGGGAGATAAGATTATTCGATCGGGGGAGTGAAAGTTATAAAAAATTTCTTGGTGAATTACTAAATTTCACTATTGAAAATAGAAAAACGAATTATAAGTAAATTTTTTCTCGAATTCAATACTTTGTCGAGCTTATTTTTCTTAAATTTTAGTATACACCAAAAAAAAAAATATATATATATATAGGAACTTTAATTTTCTCCTATTTTTCCAATTTAATTTAATTTGTTATCCAATTACAATGTTTTAAGCTACAACCAACCGTTTGCGAGATATAAACGAAAAAAATTACCTTATACCTCGAAAATTCTTGACATTATACAATCAAACATGGTTAAATTCAGCTGTCAGAGAAACATTGCTCCAAACGAAAATAGTATACACGTAAATTATCATTATAATTATTATTAAATATAATTGAAGACAATTAGAAAACACCATAGAAAGCAGTCTTCAATTTATTGATTTTCCAGTCTACAGTTTCAAAACCATTCTTGAATATAAGGGTCGCATCAAATGGTAATACCAATGTCATTGAAAAACATAATGTGAAGAGAATCATTATTTTAATTGTTAGTTATATCAGCAATTAATGAAAAAAAATTTATTTTATATATAATCTTTTCAATTTCTTGAGAATATTATTTATTTTTTAAATAAATCAAATGGCATCCATGTCGAGTCCCCACACTATTACATCATCAACAGTCCAACGTTTCGGCCATTCTCAAGGTCAATCTTTAACATAAATTTACACCTCACATCCAATTATTTAAAAACGTTTTGCAGGCTATTCTGCCCAGGTCATTAATTACAAGTCAAATTACCCTATTTTGTCATAATTTCATTAATTTTTAAAACTTTGAATTTTGGATCAGCTTAACAAAATCAATTATCACATAAACATGATATTTTATACGATACGTTTATATTATAGTTGATAGTGTTAAGTTGATCTAAAATTGAAAGTTTTGAAAATGAATGATATTGTGACAAAATAAGGTAATTTAAGTTGCAATTAATGACCTGGGCGGAATTACCTGAAACTAGGTTTTTAAATAATTGGATAAGAGTTGTAAATTTATATTTAAGATTGTCCCCGAGGATGCCCTAATTGGCCGAAACGTTTGACTGTTGATATAATAAAGAGTGTTGAGACTTAACATGGATACCATTTGATTTATTATAAAATATTTATTTTAAAAAACCTTCTCAGATACATACCTCAAAACTAAAAATTTCTAAGAATGGACGGAGATTTTTGTTTAAAGAATCACACTACCTTTTGTTTTAAAAACGTCCAAGTCACTGGTTTCGGATTTACTAAGCTACTAATGGACCGTAAGTCACAGTAAGTCAGCCGGTCTTGGGGCGGTCCCGCTACCAAGGAGTTTACTACATCGGAACAAAACTCTATCCGGGGAGTTATTGTTATAGGGTTATTGTTTCAGCTTTAATGGAGTTAGGTGGAGTTATTGAGGCCGCGGGGGGACTTGGGCTAGTATTGGAGCAATTCTGTCCACGTAGCCCTACTAAATCGGATCGGCTCTCCCCCACCCCTTCTCCTCGAACCTCGATAAAAAATAATTTAACTCCTTCGGGTCCCGGCTAAGGGAGGTTAAGATCTTCCCAATTTCTTCGGGATATTGCCAGAGCGGCCTTAGCCCAACTAGGGAGAAATGCATTAAGTATAATTTTCGACTTATCTGGATTTACGCCCTACTTCCTGCCTACCCTATCTTGGCTTTTGAATATATATTTCGCCGTTCCTTCCTCTGTCTATGATCGGATTATTGTTGAGAAGTATTGGCATGGATATATTCTAAAATTGTTTAAAATAAATATTTGTTATCGAAATATTAGAAAAAATATTTTATTATAGCAATATCAATTAATAAGCTAGTTAATTGATTATAATGAGTAATTATCTTTTACTTTTTTCTGTTTCGGAAATAAATTTACCTTCTTACTTTAAATTCTTTATTTTGTTAATTTTACATCCATTAACTAATATTGGCGACTATTTCAGAGAGTCTGTTCATCTTAAGACTTTTAAACTTTTCAGTCTTTTCAATTAAATGACAAAAATTCAAGTAGAAATTACAGTGTTAGTTTATTGGTGTAAAATAATGAAATAAAGCATTTAAAGTAGAAGGCTAATTGATCCCTGAGATAGAAAAAAAACAAAAACACATAATTGCCTTCCAATAATTGGTAATTATCTAATACCTAATTAATATAAAAATAAAAGGTTTTTTTCTATTCCTGATTAAAATTTCTTTAGCAATACATGATTAAATTTTTACACGATTGTTATAGCCCAATAATTTCTAAACCATCATTAAGAATTGCTTGAAAAAAATTTTTAAAGGATACTCTGCATATAGATGACAAATGACAGTACCCGTTCTATTTAAAGTTAATAAAAAAAAAAAAATTATAAAAGTATCTGGCAGATTAATGAATCAAAATACGGCGATTTATTGTTGCTAGGTACGTCGTTAGTGAAGTTTCAATGAAAAATTAATGCAAAAATAATTTAAATAAAAAAAAAAGACTATGGAAATAACCCTGCCCAATATACCTATTCATTCTAAGCAGTGCAGGTAAAGCTTACATTTCAGTATTATTGTTACTTTATGTACTAAAAACAGTTACTATATTTACAAAATTCAATATAGACCGTGTTCAAGGTTTTGAGCTCAAATTGCTTCAAAGTATCCTCCGGATATCACTGAGTAACATTGAAGCATTAAACATAAAATTCGGTCGTATAGTTCATACAAATGAGCAGGTTATGTGACACCTCTAAACACATTACCCTATAGATGGTTTTAAACGAAAACTTCTAAAATATCACCAACTGATTTATTATTAATTTCAAATTCAAAATAAATTACCTTCAATACATCTATGCCTATTAAAAAAAATAATCAAAGTACTCCATATATAAAAAATTTATCTTGTATTAGGGGAACAGAAAGGATATGTGTTATTTAATACTTAAATATTTTAAAAATCATAGATCTTCCAGTAAAATAATTTATTTGTTAACAAATCGAAAATCGTTTTCCGAAAATGATATAGCGAAGTAGCGTTCAAAAGTAGGGAGAATTATTATTTATATATTATTATTTTTATTTTTTTTTTAGAACATTGAAGTGCTCGGCAGGAGAGTGGGATAAATGATTTATGGTAGATTTTGGAAGGGGGAAACAATGGTAAACACAAAATAGGAGAAAAATGAGCATAACAGCATCAAAATCGCTGTTGAATTATTTACCATTTACGAACAATTATAAACAATGGGCTATCATTGATATCGTTAAAGTTTTTTTTTTTTTAATTTTCATTTGTTCTAACACAGTATGGCGTAAATTTGAAGAAATCCATAACTCTAATCGATTGTTAAAATTAAAGAGTGTAAGATAATTGAATATTTAAAATATATAATTTCGATCTGACGTTTTAATTTCAAATAACAGTTTTCCAAAGTGAATAATTGCATTTTGCGGGGATTCATATCTGAGACATTAAAGAGACCTCATAAGGCGCCTGAGGCGAAGAAGGAAGACCCCGCCAAGAAGGCAATTATTGCGCCGCAGCTGGCGCTAATGCGCACCCCGGCTGATATAAGGAAGGGACCGGAGGAGAAATAAAAAGAGGAGCGATAAATTAGGCAACACATGTAAGGCGAGTATTGCCACGAAAGGGAGCAATAAGGGAAGACAGAACCAATATCTGCTCGACATCCTCCTCCGTGTCCTTGTCGTCGTTTTGGCTCTGCGGTCTCAGCTAAAGAGGGGGGTCTCTGGATGACCCCTTTGGGCATTTGGGGTAGTTCCTACAATCTTGCAGCGTTTATGTGCTGTAGTGGTTATGTCTCTGACCTGGCATACCTTTGATGTCGTAAGGGTAAATCCAGTCAGACACGAGAGAAAAATTAAGTTGTTTGAATAATTAGGTGTCATGATTTTATGCCTACCACCTATCAATACCAACTACTTATACTTATATAAGTATAAGATTTACTATAAGATTTAATTTTATGAAGTAATAATATGATCTACTGTTTTGTGACATAGGGAATAGAATCGCTTCTGTCAGTATCAGACCCATAGAATACGATTAAACGTAACGCATTTATTTTTTTAGTTTCTTATAACATTTCTTAGAAGAAAAATTATCGGTAATAATCCTCTCTTAATCACTTACATATCAAAAACATTAAAATCTGTACCACCACAACCTATGAAGGGTTAAGGGTCCAGTTCTTTGTAAGGAAGTATTGTTATTAGACCAAGGGTTGTGCAAGGAAGTAATTTGGTCAGAATCACGCTCTGTCGCCAGATGTTTACTCAATTAAGGGTACCTAATTTATAAGTGATACATATGATGGTGGATTTTTTTTTTTTTTTGGAAACCATGATTTAATATATGTAATTCTAAATCACTGAAAAGTAGGACCATTTCGTTTTCTATTAAACAATTAATTCTTCCCCTGACCTGTGCTGAAGTATAGGCAGAGTAAAATTATTTGATAAATATCTAATATTTTAAAAACAAATGGATTTAATTAAGTTATTTTATGTAAAACCAAATAAAAAATTGTCTGAATGATTTAAATTTACAGTATTTCAAACTGGTTCTTCAAGATTTATCATTGGAAAGTTTTCTCAACCAGTGCTTCCCATTATAGCGTTTAGACATAAATGTATAGCCACCTCAAGCTATGGTTTAATGTCCGTTAAATTAGTATTTTTATTTTACTTAAATTGTTGGCCTTCAATTAAACATTTTCTTAATCGGCCAAACTCTTTTGTTGGCACTGAACTCTGTAGGCACAGCTATCAAAAGCGTTTATCCATTTTAATCAATATAATTTAATAAAAATAGACCTGCTTTTTTCTTGATTACGCCCTGCCAGGTAATTTCTGCAGATTATCACCCCTAAAAGGACCGGTTTTGAACCCCCGGTGATTCAGTAACGAGGCAAAAGTTGACGCTCTGACTCACTAGGCAATAAACGGCCCTGGAGTTACCGTATTAGTCATATAGGACAGGTGAAATGAAGGACCTTAGAAAAGGACAGAAGTGCAAAAAGAAGAAGGAAAATATAACCTTGAATTAATGTTTTACTTTAACAATAGTAATAAAGAAAGAATGAAACAAATAGGTAAATAAAAGAGAAGTTAAATTGTCCTTATAATATATGCATAATTTATTCTGATTATAATTCAAATAAATAAACACTGTTAGATAATACCCATCCTGAAGAGCTTACACGTTCACATATTTTATAGCTTCCTCTTTTGCTAGCCCTTCATAATTATTTAACACTGGGCTGCAATGTTGCTTTATCTCTAGAGCTAATTAGCTTCACAAATTCGAGTCGCACCATAAAAAATAAAAAAATAATTTGCAATTCCTAGCATCTAAATGGCGTGCTAATGCGGCTATAAAGTAGTCCATGTTTTATAAATGGGACTGCCAGGCCATTAACAAGACAGCGATAATAACCTTAATGTATCCAAGTATGGTAATTAACACTTATAGAATATATAACAGCGTAACAAATATCAAGTATATTATCTTTAACACTAATAATAATTATTATCATTTATAAAACTATTTAACTCTTAGTCTGAGTACTGGTTTTTTTTGCTTATAATTAGTAATGACTTAATTTAGGTAATGATAATACACCCAGGACAATATCCATCTAATTTTCATTATTTTTTTTTGTTAAGTTATTCAATTCCACGCACAGGCCTTACAAATTAACTTACTTCATTATAAGAAAAACACAATTTTTTAAATGTTAAATTAAACATTTCTTGATAGCCTTTTAGCATCTAAATTCTCAAAACACTGAATATTATTATTTAATTTAATCTTTGTGTCAATGAATAACAAAGTATTTTTTTTTTTTTTACTTATTCGATTTTTGGGCTCTACTTAAAATCTGAAACCTTGCAAAACGTAAATGTAGGTTTGTATTGGTTTGACCTTTTAAGTGATCACTATATAATTTTTATTCATATTTTAAAAAAAATAAAAAATGCGCATTATACCTTTGGCGGAAATCTGAAAAAAATTAGTGTGGTGTTGGAGTAAGTTGTCGAATAGATTTTTTTTCAGTCTACTGACGGTCAAAAGTTCACCTTCAACCTCATTTTTTTTGAAAATTCGATCGGTTTTTAAATAAATTATATGAAACTCTAAATATATTCGGACTTATATATAAAAAGGAAATATCGATGTGTAATATTTGTATACCTGTGTATTCAATGATTCTTCCATATCTAGAAGGGAACGAATCATAAATTATAAAAAATAAGCAAATAAAGGAAATCGATCAAGTTATAACATATCGCAAAAATATAATGATTGAGATCCTGTGAAAAAGCATACTTTTTTTTTTTTGAAATGTAACAGCGACCTGATATTTCGAAGGGGGTCGGAATTTGACATTTATCGACTACATGTCAAAGGGAAAGGTTCTTCTTGCATCTTTATTTATTGAAGGTCGGTGGTGAGTTATTAAAGACAGAAGGGTACAGCGATATCATAGCCATGATAAAAATTCCATTCCCTTTGAAGCAGATAGATAATTAAAATTAAAATTATTGAAAAATTAATTTTCGTATCTTTTGGCTGTATAAACATTATTATTATTATGAACAAAATTTTATATGTTTTTGTAATAACAATAAAATAATTTACTATGGTGTTTTCCATTATTCACAGCCAGTGCGCTTAAAGTAAAAAATGACACTGTTCTTCTTTCGATCAACTTATATTTTAGGTATGTACTCATTATATGGGGGGATAAAAATGTTACTGAGCCGAAATACAACTACCGAATCTCAACAGGATGGTGTCCGCGAAACAGGTTATCCACGGTAAGGTAAATAAAAAAAAATGTAGGTACAGACAAAATGATGTGCTATTGGCCAAAAAACTTGTTTTGTGCAAAATTACAGCAAAATTGAGTTTTTTCTACCAAAACAAATTTTCATTATAGTTCTCTTCACCCCAGTCCTGTTATTGAAATAAAGTTTCAGGTATTCAATACATGAAAGTACTTATAATTATTTTACAAATTGTTTATGTAGGTATTTTTTAGGACTCTTTTTTTCGAAAATATGTAAATTAATATTATAATATAAATTCGTTCTTAAAAATTATATTACTGTTAAAGGTATATAGAACCAATCCGAACTCTATGCTCATCACGTTTAACGATGATATATGTGCAAAAAGTGCATTCCAAACTCTCCAATCCTATATCACAAACCAAGAAGAATGGTATTGTAAATGGAGGATTATAATAAATCACAACAAATCCCATAAAATCATATTATCCTTCGTCGTAATGACAGCACTTTCTTGACATACGGTCTAAACTTCGAATCCATTACAAAAGACTGCTCGATACTACTTTAATAAGACCAATTTGGACATTCGAAGGTGATCTTTGGGGTTTCGCATCCAATACATACAATGCAAAACCTTTGTAAAATCCTCAATGTTCCTTACTTTGTAACAAATAAAATTATTTATAAAGATCTTAATGTTCCATATGTATCCGACCAAGCCCGGACTAAATACAAATTCTTCAATAATAAACTCCCAAACCCATTAGTTTCTAACCTTACTTTCTCTTCCATTCCTGACAATCCTCGGAGGAACCTGAAAAGTAAATGTTCTCGAGACCTTCTAATGTAGAAATATTATTAGAGTATTACCAATGGATAGTTTCTCTAAATGCCGGTATCAATCCATTATAATCTTACATAAAATTTACTAGATGCATTTTTATGCAAATACAGTTGTACATAACAATAAAAAAAATATATATGTTTAATATAATTAATTTTTAAACTCGTTATTATTTTCAATATATATTTTTCTCGTCTTTTTCTTTTTCTTTTAATATAGGTCATAACCTTTCTAAATAGAGAGAGAAATGCTTTATTCATTCGTGCTGCCCAAATGCATCGGGTTGCTACATTACACAGCATAATAATCAATCCGTGATTGGACATATATAAATTTCATATTTTTATATGATATAATGCAATAGAAAGAAAACATTTTTTTTTCCTACAGTTTTCTTTTACAATTACACACTAAATACATGTTTTTCAATTTATTCCTTTTTTTCTTTCCCTTCCATTTCACAATATTTATTTTATTTGATCGACAAATTCACTCTCTGGAATTCCCCTATATAACAAATATGACAATATCAAAAATATAAAAACAACTAGGTAATAAATAAAATAATATATGCAATTTATGCATGCCATCCCTCATCTGGGTAACTTCCTTACTTATAAATAAGATAGAAAAAATGTATTGATAACCTTACGGTTTTAAGTTTTTAAACAGAAACAAACAAGATCAAGAAAAACCAAACAAGTAAATTAAAATATTCAGATTTTTTTAAAGTATTATTTTCGATATTTTTTTTTCAAATATGATATTTAATCCAATGAAGTTGGTATAAATATAAATGAAAGCATTATGGATCATAATGGATACATGTAGACTGTCTTTATCTGGAAGCAGCAACGGGGAGTTCACCCTCCGTTTACCGGGGATTAAGCAAATTAGATTTATCTGCATATCCCCCGCTGTCTGCTCGGGGATTGGAGGATAAGCTCAAAGCTCGTTTATGCCTAGGTGTAAATTTGGAGCTTAAGCCCCTGGGGAGCTCTTGAAGGAGTACGCTCCACATACTAATAGGGCCGACAGTTAAAAACTTAGCCTCTAGCCTTCCTCGCTCGAAGTTAAACCGAGGGTTAAATTAAACCCTTGTCTTAGCCCCGAGGCTTTGAAAAGTTTAACTAAACCCTCACCTCAGGGCTTTCTGATAATCCTAAAGGCTGCCAAGTTTCCTCATCAGGGCGGGACCTGGGGCGGGAGAGGGAGGAATTTCGGTTTCGGCATTATACCCTTACCGTTTCCATCAGCCGCAGTTGAAGTAATGAGGAACAACAAAACCCCTTTTAGTACAAGAATTGCTAAACCAAGGAGCTTAAAATATCTACAAATGCATCTTGTTGTACTAAATGTATATTTGTACATTACCTAGTTAAAAAAAACTAAAATCTGTTATTATTTATAAAAAAAGTTTTTGTTAACCTTAATAAAAACAATATAATCACTATTATACTAATACAAAAAAAAGTTATAAAATTTTCATCCTTGTTATAGACTCCGTTATTTTTCATTCTCCTCTTTCTCATTTATGATCTTTGTCAGTTCAATAAATTCTATTGGAATTTCGATCCCTATTTTTTGAACATAAGCTATAAAGATGATAAAAATATTATATATTAAATTCATAAAAGCTTCTATACTTCTTTTTTAATTATGTATCGTTGATATTATATTTTATAAAAAGGGCGAATCCAACAGTTATTAAAACAGCATATTTTGTGTTTTATCAAGTATGAAAAATTGTTTTTGGATGAAGATCCAACATGTTTGTATTTTTTGGGAATGTAGTGGAGTCCTTATTGTGTTCCACGTGTGAAAGTTACAAAGATAGTCTTCCAAATGCAGTCATTGTTAATAAAAGATATATACAATTTATCTTGTATGTTTATATATTATATAAATTATTGCTCAGTGAGATGAGAGGAATAAATGCAACACATAAATTGCAGGGTAAACTACTGCTATATTGAAAACAAGAATAGTTTAATCAATACATTCCTATCATAAAGTATGTACCAATTGTATTTTTGTTTTAACTTTTAACCGTTTTAATACATAAAATAAAACCCATGTATACCTATAATTACCCAAAAACTCTATGAAGTTATACGAGTAATTTCTGTGTTTTTGCAAACTGAGTAACGAATTCTGTGAACGAATAATTTCGGAAAAACTTTAGAATTAGAGTTTTGGTCTCAAAAATTGACACATTCGATCTAATGATTTAAAAAAAAAATGGTTAATTACTTTTTATTTTTTGTCTGTACCGCTACAACGCATGGAGGTACAGGGGTTCAGCACTTTGTTAGGAAGTAATGTTTCTTGAACAAAGGCTAGGCAAGGAGGTGATTTGTTCATGATCACGCTCGACCGCCAGATTTTCCTCCATTTAAGGGTAGCCACTTTATGAGGCTTGGTGGACCACGGAGGAGTCCAGCAGAATAAATAATTATCTGTCACAGCTGGATTCGAATCCGGGTACTTGAAGTTGGTAGCACATACTTTATTTTCAATTATAATCAATTTTATAGCATGCGCACATTATTAACGCACAAATTTAATCTGGATTGCATCGTTATATAACACATAACTGCATTTATTTCATTAGTATCACCTCGTAAAATCAAATAATTACCAAACATGGTTGGTCCCTCTGTTTGCACCTTCCCATATTTATACAATCTATAAATTTGTATTGCTTATTGCACTACGCTTTGTAGTCATTTTGTTTCTGATTGCAATAGTAAACATTATTAATTAAAAATTATTGTCATGGAAAATAATTCGAATCAACAGAAGGGGTAATTATTATATTTCACAAAACCAATGAGCAATAAATGAGGCACTCGATCGTAAATCACGAGAATGAAATTTTATAATTTCCCGAAATCTTTAGGGATAATTTCGTAGATTTTTTTATAAATAAAAAAAAATTGTATTTTTAAAGCAATAAATTATATTATGTGGCTCCTTGTTTAAACTAAAATATTACAAGTAACAAACATATTTTGAATGATTTCAATTTTTCAGTTACCATGTTTTTCGACTGTGTACCTCATTCTTCAAGTATTATCATTCGCTTAGTTATTTTTAATCAATTTCCCTTATTCGTTTCTATTCAGATATCTAATCTAATATACTGTGAGTGAATAATTAATTTCTGTTAGGTATGATATATTTTTAACTTTTGAAAGGTTAAAGAAACAAGAACTCAATAATAAATTTCTAGTAAGGTATATTTATTTTTCTTAATATGAATAGTAATGCAATATGATTATGAATCAACTTACAGCCTTATTCCTCTTGAGTCCAGAATCAATTTTACATTGATTAACATACATTTTTCAACACGATAACGTCATAAAAATTAAACGTTGGCTGAATGTTGATATCACATAAATGAAATCGTTAAAAACCAGATAACAAATATAAAGTATTGGATAATATAAATTTATGATCAAAGAAGTTGAAAGTTCCTAGATGAGATAATAAGCCTCAAATATTCCATTACAATAAAAGTTTAAACAAGTAAGAAAGGTTTGAATTTTTCCTTGAAATAATATATATCCTGTTATTTGCAAATCGGTATAATATTTTTTGTAATGAAAATCAATCATAAATAATTTTCTTAATTAATAATGTGTATTTAATAATTAAATAAAATAATTTTCGAACATGTTTCGGTCCATTAGTACCTACTCAGCATTAATAAAAAATGTTTTCCTAGCTTGGCTACAAATACAGATATATGACTATAGGAAATTTCGTCAAAGGTAACGTACCGAGACGAATCGTTGCGTTGAAATAACTACTATTAATTGGGCAGTTAGCTCAGAGCGTGTGCCGGCGGAAGTATCAGCGATGCGTGGACATGGCGGACGATAAACAAGGCGGTTGTAGACGTTATGTATTTTATTTATTACTTAGGTCACGTGGTCCACCACCGCATATGGTTCCTCAGGCTGCCCTCCAGAGGCGCGTGCCTCAACAAGAAGGTAATGTTTTTATTGGGCCAATAACCAGCGGCAGTAACCATTGTCCCGGGCTTTATGGCTCCCGAAGGAAGGATCCGGTGGTGTTCGTTAGCATTCAGCTGTCTGGGGTCGGCGGGTATAAAGAGCCCTCTTCCTAGGATGACCCTTTGCATAGCTACGACGACCTATTATTGCCTGGGTCTCTTTGCGGTTCGTTGTCATCTTAGTTTCCTCCCATTTAAAGTAGTGGATATATTAGGACTTTGGAAGAAGTACTAGGGAAAATAAATCATACCTGACTGTTTATATCAAAGTACCAAAAATTCAATTAAATAAATACCCTTTCCTCTTCATGGAAGGTGATAATGCAGTGCAAGATCCCAATCTCTAGGAAGGCCTTGCCTCTGGATAGAGCCCAAAAATCAATAAAAACTCTGGAAAGTTTTAAGAAATTTGAAATTAACTAAACTACATAGTTGGGAACCACACATATCATAAGGAAAATGTCTATTAGATTATTAGTAGACCAATGTCATTATTGTAGGAAAATGGTCCGGGTAAAGTTAAGATGTTTAGCTCCACTTTGCAGTTCTTCGTCGTCTTAGAATTCACTTTATTTAATATATCCTGTTCATCGTAAGATTAAGTTCAGAGGTTCCATTACAATAATTGTTTAAAGAAGTGTCGAGGGTTTACAATAATTATTTCCATGACATTATATAAATATTAGAACCATTGAAAATAATTAACAGAAAACGGTTATTTAATTATTAATTTGTAGCCCCTTTCACTCGGTAATTTTTATTCCAGATTAATCCATCTACTGGAATTACTGTCAAGGGTAAAATCAGTTAACAATTTCAAATATATTGAAAGTTTTTGTTAATTTTCAAATATTCATTGTAGACAGCTAAGAAAAGGAAAAAATAGTAAAAAAAACAGAACAGTTATTTCGTAATCGAAGTATACAAAGTTAACTTCATCAGGGATACGTCTCTTCTTGTCTAGGATCCATCTCTGCAACATTGCAAAGTGGGGCGAAACTTCGTTTTTTTTTTACTAATTTTGTCCCTTTCTTCACTGCCTACAATGAAGATTTGAAAAAAATCTTACTGAATAGTATAGGATTTAACAGGAAGAACTTTAATTATTTTTAACATATTTTAATTATTTTGTCCATTATAAAAATGACTTTCGTATAGCTATTATGGATTTTTTTTTTTTAAATAAAAGAATAATTAACGGATAAATTATCATAAAAGATTTTATTTTGAAAGTAATTATTTTACAAAATCAGAGATTAGAAAGGCAGTATCCATTACGAGGTTAATGGTATGTTTTCTTCTGCACCTCTGCTATCGCCATCTTTCTCTTTTATGTCTTCTTCAGCAGCAAAAGAACAATTATCTTCAAATACACCCATCCCCTTACTGTCTTCCTCCTACAAGAAGTCACAGCTGAGTCACTATTATAATGTCAATGATAGCTCCGGAAATAACCCCAACTCCTTCGACAGGAACTTGGGAATTTTACTGCTGCCATGATATTGACTTGTTTACTGAGCCCTTAGCCAATTAAACAGAGTTCCGGTCGGGATTTTACGACTCTGCCGACGTAGATAAGTTCCCCAGCGGCCATACTGTAGTCATGTCATTAAGACGAGCCAATCTTCTCATCCGATTCAGCTCATTAACATAAGTACCTGCCCAGTGGGAGGAGGGGAGTGGGAGGCAGCCAACTACCGTATAATGGACCATCGAAGACTCTTAACTTGATTCATCGAGTTGTAGTGACACTAAAGTCGCGGAGACGTCTTCAGATATTGGGTAGACCGGATTGCGTGCCTGTCAGTAAAATGGCTGGTTTAGTGCCATGACTATCTCCTCTCCCACTGAGGCATTTAAATGTTTTGCTATGGTTGATTATCTACAATAATAAATAAGATATTAACTTGTACACCTAATTAGGGTATATTTTATAATATAAAATGCAAATGGATACTTTTTTATATCAATTTGTGGCCTGAAAAGCTGAGACCACCTACGAAGAATTCCATTTGTAGCACAAGATGATGTAATCTTTATATAATTTTTATTTTTTTAATCTGATAATTTGCAAATCACCCTTTCGTAGTGTTGACATGATATCTACGAATGAAATCTACACTTCTACAATAAATTATGTAAGCGCACGACCCACCCAGTACATCAGTCCAAAACAAAAAAAAAATGGATAAATGCAAAACGCAAAAGGTCAGGTAGTTCTGATTTTTAAAATGTTGTTTGAGCTTGGATTGACATTAAAATTCTAAATTTGTGACCTCGCTCCATGCGAACTCTAACTATTTCGAAAACTATCGCGAAGCATACATTTGTTTAAAGTAGAATCAATTTGCTGTAATTTTAGTGCAATTTTAGTGTCTGTATATTTTTACGTTAAATAGGACCCGATATATAGTTCTTTCAAACCAGCATATGTTTTTATCGATAATCATGAAAACACAATGTTGAGACTTTATTTTGCAAATACAATGGAGACTACTATTCGTACGATGTACATTATTATAAACTATTTAAAATTAAATTTAACTAGCTGGGACTGACTGATGCCTGTACGTCTAATTATTCCTAAAATATGAGATAATGAGAGATAAGATTTCTCAAGATGTTTCATTTTCGATGAAAGTCACGATATGGCCAACATCTTGTAAACGTATTTTTTTTATACTGTTCTAGAGTTTAAAAAATGCATACAATTAATCATATTTCACAAACTGATAATAAACAGTTAATTAAGTCATAATTAATATTGATTTATGTCAGAACTCAAATTTTAATTCAAAAAAGCTATTGATAATGTTTTTCGTGCTGTAGTCTCCGAGTTATTAGGTATATATGACTATGCTCACTACTTATGAAGTATAAAAATAGTTTTAGGAATTCAAATATGAAAGGTTTTAGAAGTTAAGATAAATTACATCATAGATAGGACAAAAGGAAAATGTGAAACGTAGAAAAATTAAGATTGGCCAAATAATGGACGGATGTCCGAGACGTCATAGAGAAGATTACATAAAGTGGTTAGAAGTTGTGAGGGTATGTCCCATTGAATAAAAAAATTGTGAAAAATTAGTTGTAACCTTAAACGCAGATTTAATAAAGAACATTATATATAGGATTTCCATACATAATATCAATTAATATTTTCCGGTATGCTCTAATTTTTCACATAGAAATAAAACTTTTAGATTCAAACAATCTGCCACACTCAAGAGGAATAAGGCAGTAAGTTGATTCATAATCATACTACATTACTATTCATATTAAGAAAAATAAATATACCTTACCAGGAATTTATTATTGAGTTCTTATTTCTTTAACCTTTCAAAAGTTAAAAATATATCATGCCTAGCAGAAATTAATTATTCACTCACAATATATGTTCGTTAGATTAGATATCTGAATAGAAACGAATAAGGTAAATTGATTAAAAATAACTAAGCGAATGATACTTTAAGAATGATGTACACTGTCGAAAAACAAGGTAACTGAAAAATTGAAAACTTTCACAATATGTTTGTGACTTATAATATTTTACTTTAAGCAAGGAGTCACATAATATAGTTTATTACTTTAAAACTACAATTTTTTTTTATTTTTGTAAAAATATACGAAATTAGCCCTAAAGAATCCGGGAAATTAAAAAAATTCATTCTCGTGATTTACGATCAAGTGTCTCATTTATTGCTTATAGGTTTTGTGAAATATAATAATTACCACTTCCATTGATTCGAACTATTTCCCATGTCACTTATTTTTTAATTAATAATGTTAACTATTAAATTGCAATCAGAAACAAAATGACTACAAAGCGTAGTGCAATCAAACAAAGGACAACTTTGTTAATACAGGCCAACGGACTCGACGATTGCACCATGTTGTCCAATTCGCAAGCCGATAAATCAGGAGGTTGGAACTCGAAATAAATAGCGATGAGAGCGCCGACTGGTGTTAAAACTCCAGATCTAATTATGCAAATATCATCGCGAACAGGAGCGCCCCTGCCGGCACCCCACAAAGCTAGAGTCCAATCTAGGCTGCGGTCGTCCTCAGAATTAAATTTAATATTTCAACCCGGCCATTGTTGTTGGCAACTCGGATATATCTCAAACTGTAAATGGGAAGAGGGGCTTGTAAAACTTTCGCTTGCTAGATTAAAACTTGAGAGATTGGAGGGATCCTACCCCTGCCGGGGCGCCGTTATCCCCTTACTTATGTGTCAGGGAATTGGCATAAAGGGATTTTCTCCTCAGCAAGTGTTCACTCTTCTATTATTTCACTTTTTGGTAATGGTTTAGGGAAATTTTCAATCGCATAAGAGCACCATAAATAAGGTCTGGAATGAAAAACAAAATCAATTTTAAAAAAGAAGGTACCTCGGTAAATTTATAATATATAAGTATTAATAATTGTGCAGACGTTGTTCTGATGGTCACAAAATGCATCAGCTAAGGATCATAACAACTTATTGGTAGGAGAGACAAAATCTAAAATTTCCGACCTTTTTAACCGGTTCTAGGTAATATTTCCTAAAAATTTTCCTTTTCGTTGATAAGTGTTGGAAAACTGACATATCTAAAAAGCGTTTTTAAGCAAATCTTTAGTGTAATAACCTGTTGGAATAATGTTGACCACAATTTTAGTAAATTGAAGTAAGCATGAGGATGGCAATCCTCCTATCTCCGGTTTTCCTCCTTAAAACAGTCCACAATCATATGCTTTATAGTTGCAAGACTGAGGTGGGCACGCCGACAAAATGGGCACCGAGGATTCACTCAGATGGCTTATGGAGAAAAAGACAACCTACGATGGAACGCTGCTCACGAGGTGACAAAGACAGTGTTATCGGAATCTGATGGAGGAAGTAAAGATTCGACACCATATCAGAAAGATAATCAACAGTAATAATAAGGTAATATAAATCCAAGCAATGACCACTACCTCATATCTGAACTGCATGAAGTATGAAGCACAACTTACGGTTAGTTAAGCTTATCCCAAGTATGTTCGTGCTTACGACGTTGCTATTCATTCTTTCTGATTTATTTGAACGCATCAAAACATTTCTGTGTTGAAAATGTAAGTACTTTCCATTCCCAAATAGCGTAGTTCTGTTGCTCTTCTATCTGTCTTTTCATTTTTGGATATGAATAGACCCTTATGTCAGAAGACAAAATGTTAAATAACTACAAAAAAAAAAATAGCTATGAATTGGTGAGATTTAAATTTTCATAGCTAAAAAATAAAATTAATCTGTTGTCATCTAATCACGTAATCAGGTAAAAGCAATTTTAGAATACGATTCGTTGGGCGCACACACATTCAAAATGATTTTGTTTTTAATTAATAGTGTAATTATTTATCACAGGGTAACACAGAGCGACTTCCAAGACAGCTTTCTCACAGTTGTTACTAATATTTAAAAGATATAGGAATATATTTTATTATTTTTAATTTTTCATAAATTTGTCTTTTACGATAAAAATCTTAATGTTTGAAACAAGTGCATTAAGAAAACATGTTTGTGCATGGTGAAGCAAATGTAGTCAATTTAATCTCATGAAATCGTTACTGGATTTTTTTTTATAAAAATTTCCAAATCCCTCCAAGTTGGAGCCAAAACGGACGAGCCATGTTTTAAATATAATTGTAGGGGAAAATTACGTTCAGTATTTATATTAACTAACACAATCTCAGAAAATTGAATCAAAATCGGAAAATTGGTCGATCGATTATGTCCCAACATAAATTTGAATGCAGACAGACAGACATGGAACCAAATTTTTTCATGGAAAACTAAAACGTAAATGCAAGTAAACTTTTCAATTCTAAAAACATAAATTTTATTTTATATTTGGCATAAAAAAACTTACCTATCTACGGCAATGTAGGAACTAAGTTAATAAATAATATTATAATAATAATATATAATATATAAAAATAAGTTAATATTAGTTAATGAGGTGTAGAGAGTTGACCGTAGATTAATGATTGGAGAAGTTTGTTGGGGGGTGCGGTCAGCAAAGAACAACATAAATAAACAAAACCATATTTATTTATTTTATGCCGACGTTTCGACCTGAGCACTTCTATCAAAATCCAAATCTTCAAAATTAAAGGAAAAAGTTTATCTCAGGGTGAAACGTCGGCATAAAATAAATAAATATGGTTTTGTTTATTTGTGTTGTTCTTCTGCTGACCGCACCCCCCAACAAACATCTCCAATCGTTAATAAGAACAATTATTAGTTATATAATAAGATAAAATAATTGACACTGTTCTACCTCTATAATCATCTAAAATAGAATAATACAAAATTGCTGAAAAAAAAAAGTTATGAGACATTCAATCTACTTCCCCTAAAGAACAATACAGGATCTAGTGGTACTGGAGAAACGATGTAGCGTGAAATTTAATGTCTGTATAGGACCATACAGGCCGAAGCGTCAGCTGGTGAGCTCGAAACCATGAGGTGTGTTATACCCCACTGACAGATATGGTGGGGTCAATTTATTGCGGATTAGGAATGGTCAGGATAGTGCTTTTCACATAATTTATGTTGAAAAATATAATCTATAATAAATGACAGGAACATCCTTTTATTTAAACTTTAAGAATGGATAAATAATTATAATATACTTAAGATCAAAAAATTATAAAAATATAAAGTTCTTATACTCTTCTTGCACGTTTCAGGAATACTGTGTCCTTCACTTAGGCATTAGATATTTCACTGTTAGTATTTGTTTAATAACATTTTTTAAATATTTAAAAACAAGTAAATGTAGTGTTTAAAAAATACAAAAAAATAAAAAGTGAATTATATAATCTTAAAAAAGGACATCCCCGAAACGTCCAAGAAGAAAATGGATGTATGGATTAAAAACATTGTATTTTTGTACCTTAAGACAATTATATTTTTTTTTTAATTTATATAAATTTTAGGTTTCTTTTTATGAAACAAATTAATTTAAAAATTGCACATATATTATGGTAATTATAATATTTTTGGCACTTATTAATTAAACCTCCATTATTCTTTGTGTGCTAAAATCGAATATTAAATGCATTTTCTTCTTCTTCGTTCAAATTATTCACAAATCTCTAGTCCGTAACTTTTTATCGCCAAAATTATGATAAACTACCATAGCACTCAACCAATCAATCAACTTTAAATTTTTATGGTATCAAAAGACCGTTAGAATATGTCATTCAGTTAAAATTTATATTCGCTTTACTGGCTGGTTCTTTATTTTTTTTTTTTTCAAATGAGTATACTATCTTCTATTACATATTTTTTTACATATTGTTTATCCAAATGATTTCTTACAATATAACATACTACTAGACAAAAAACAGTTAAGCGAATACATTTTCTAAACTTTTATTTCATATTATAACTGTTTTGTTCTTCCTAGGTTCGTTTTAACATCAATGTATAGTTTTATTTATGATTGGATGAATGAATATTAAATATTTAGCACGCATTAATGCTTATTCATTAGCTAAAAATAATAGGTGAGGTAGATATATAAAAATTATTTAAAATAAAAAAGTATGTTTCATCCAAAGAGATATTTTACTTTCTCATATTTTACACATTTAACAAAAATAATTCGCTGTCAGATTAGGCTATTTTGGTGAAATTAAAGATTCTGAAAGTGTATTTAGTGGTTTTTAGGAGACTTAATTCTTCCTATTATTATAAAATACATTAAATAAAATATAAATCTTCACCGATACAACCCATAAAAGGTTATGGGTGTAGCAGTTTGTATAGAAACACTGAACCCACACGGCTGACTCAGCTAGAATGACACAGAAAATAATTATCTGCTACAGCCGGATTCAAATCCGGGTTTCGGAATTAGTATAACCTTACCTTAAGAATCAGATACCCACTTTACTTCTTATTATTTATAATTTTTAATATATTTATAAAAATTCAAATGAAATGCATGTCTCGTGACCTAAAAAACAGAAAACTAAATATATATTTTTCGATGGAAGTGGATTAACTTATAAAATGTATTTTTAAGTTTATTTTTCCAGCTGAGCTCGTATTCTTTTTCTTGAGACATGAGGGTTGGAAAGAGCGTCTACAGCTGCCAAAGCTGTATTTGGACAGTTGCTACCATCCAAAATAGTATATTAGCCGATTTTATATTTTAAAAGAGAAGCTTATACAATTGAGTTGAGAGTTGCGTCTATAAAATATTATGATTATAATTTAAATTGTTTAAACATAATGATTTTCGTAAACACTAATAATACAATAAAATGTTGATATTATTATTGGTATTAGGAAAAAAAACAAAAAAAAAAAAAAAAAAACGTGCTTTAATTTCCACATCAAAAGTTCACCATTGAACTGCCGTATGGTCAGTATTTTTTTTTTTACATTTCGCAAAAAATAAACACCTGCGTACCTAAAATGACTTTTGCACCTGGACAGGTAGAATATATTTTATGTAAGAGTCTTCCTCGCAAAAGTTTTTCGGCGAAAGTAAGACATCAAGGAGGAGGTGTGGGAACTGGAGGCCTGGAAAAAAGACAAGATGGACGGCTATGGAGCTGTCTTCCAGGCAGATTTATTGGGGTACAGGATGGCATCGAACTGGGGGAGCCCCGTGTCTGTCTCCGCAACTCGTGGGAATGGGATATTGAGTATTATCAAAAATGGGAGGCATTTTTAGATTTCTTAAATATTAGTGCTGAAAACGGTCGAAAGAAACGCAGTTATGTAGGTATATAAGTATCTATGTACGAAAATTTATGAAGAGGAAAATAGATAATCAATCCAATTAACTAGTCTGCGTAATGGGAAAAAATAAAACATTAATTTTGAGGAGTTTGAACAACCGAAACTACTCTTATTATCTAAATTATACTATCAAAAATATAAATTTACCCAAGAAGCAAATATTTTTTATCAGCAAATATCTCAAATTTAAAATCCGATATTTGACTCCTATCTATTTTCTAAGAAATATTTTATTATTTTTGAATATTCAATTTATACTATGCGATTATTTGGTACATTTATAGCGATGGTTGGAAACCACTATAGATAGTTTCTTGATTAAATATTTCCTAGTATTGTAATAAGCTCGTGAATACATTTTTTACAATGATAGTTCAATGGATTTTGATATTTTCTCAGCTAAACACTATAATACTTATATTTTAAATAGGTTTCTAAGTGTAACAAATTAATATGATGAAAAGCGTTTTACCTATAATCATACATTATTAAGGTTTTTTATTTATTTATTTCTAATTTTTTCGTATTAGTCTGTTTAAGTATCAAAATGCAAAAAAATATGTGAGATTATAGTATTATTCTTACCCTCTTAATCAACGGAAAAAAGTTTGTAATATTGAAACGACCTAAATTATTAAGAAATCCTAAGTTTACTAAAGTGAAATACAGGAAAACATTTGTCAATTGGAGATTTTTTTTTTTTTTTTTTTTGAGATTTTTTATTACAGATGCCTTTTGAGACGCTTCTGTGTAAAAATGAAAAATAAAAGTGCAAATGTAATTTAAAATAAAACATTGAGCCAGTCTTGGAGCTAGCCTACAGAAGTAAAACTACTGAAAATGAAATAATGTATTAAAATATTATAAAATTTTTATTTACGTTTAATTTTAATTTTTAAATATTTTTTTTTTTCAATCGGAACAATACTGCCAAGATTGTTGACTAATGTAATCTTTAATTTGTTTTTGATTATTCCATACCGAGCTGTTTAACTTTCAAAATCATAAAGTCCTGATTTTCGAGAAAATTACCATTACTACTTACAACTCAACTTTGATATACATCATTATCTGTAACACTATATTAATTTTCCATTTCATAATAGTTTTAACTACCATTCACAAGAAATTTGTAAAAGTGAAATGATATGTGGATTTTACATAACTGATACGTTGATTGGGAGAAAACTATAGTTACTTCCTACAGTTCCAATATGTGCGAACTAGTCCCTTCCTATGATATAAAGGTAGTGAAAAGTAAAGCTATCATTCTAAAATATTATCAGCTCTTTGCATTCACAAAATCTTTTAATAAAAAAAGGTACACAACAAAATAATACCCAATTCTAAATAAGGGCCATCGGCCATTTTTTTTTTTCCTAACCTTAAAAAATAAGAACAAGCAATCATTTTACGTTTTATTATGGGTTTAAACATTAATTATTTGTCTGAATTATATGGGAATCTAGAGCCTGAATATGAAACTATATCGAAGTAGATATGAGATTCCGCAACGTTGATATTTAGGTGTGTACCACATAATCTTTATAGGGAACTAGATATTTATTTATTGCTGTCCATGAATTGCGACAGATGTAACAGACTAAATGTATTGTATATAATCTGCATATGTTTGCAATGTCTAGAATATAGCATTGCAGTTTTCACTTATGTCCGCTATCTTACAACATTTTTCGTAAATGCATTAGTAATTGACAATTAACTAAAAAATAAAAAATACTTTAGGTTAGATTAGAAATTAAAATTCACTATAAGTAATGATTCTTTGTATCAAATGTCAATATAGTTTTTATTTATTTTGTAATCAAATTTCATTTCTGCAACAATAGTTTTATAGATTCCTTCTGCAACGAAATTCCTGAAATATGTTTATTACAAGAACTTATAACATGATCTATGTAATATCCATATAGGAGGATCTTGAAATATAGTTACACCCACCAAAATGTATACCTAAAAAAGATGGGACTTATTTACAATTAATGTTTAAAGCATTTAATTTAAAAAAAAGATAAATAAATAAAAAAAATAATAAATACTTTATTAAAATACGTAATAAAATTATAAGTAGTTATAAAAATTGATTAATTTTGGATGGATCGCATACCATACATAATCAATGAAATAATGAATAAAAATAAATTTAGACGTACAGTAATAATGTAAAACCTGATAATCGTTATTTAAACATTTTATTATTGTTTTGGAGGAATTGATGTTATTGGGCTGGTGTGGACAAATAATTGAGCATGGACGGATCTTAAAAACAAATTTCACTCCCCTAATTTCCGGATGGTATTTGGATCATAAGTGTTATAAAATTAAAACAACTACAATTATGAAAGGTATTTGAGAATCATGAATATTACTTTGTAATGACTCCCAGCATTATTTTTAAAATATGTAGCAATAGATATTTAATAAAAATTAAACTATGATTTTTATCTTACTTGTTAAAGTTGAACGTTGTTTTTTGTATACTGATTTTAGAATTAATTGAAATCAATAGCCAAAGTATTGTTATTGTCTAAACCCAACTATTCCAAATTATATTAATAAACGAAAATATATCTTTTCTTTGAATTCTTGCTGAAATAGGTTTAAGTTTTTATTTTTTTATTCCTTCTTAGCAAAATGGGAAGTGTAATGCATAAATGCTTTTCCTTGGTAAAATGCCACATCTGTTAGAATTCACCTACCGTAAGTAAACAAAACATTATGCACATTAAGGTCATAGGGTTTTAGTATGTATCGTAAAGTCCATCTTCAATTGTAAGGAAACAGACATTAGAAAGAAATAGTGTGGAAAACCAAATGAATACTTAACTATTCTATCTGTAAATAATGTAAGCCGTGACATACAGTATAATAGAATTAATGGGAATTTATTCAACAACAAATGTACTGTAATAATAGAAATCAGTAGATACTAATTTTTATAATCAACTGAAGTTTTTAATTTTTATCTCCTGTATTATATGAAATAATAACGAAGTAAAAATGTTCTTTTAGATTGTTAGAATAGAAATCTCAAGTTATAAATTTTCTTATTTTTATGATCAATGCCGTCTAAGAAATGAGCCATAAATGTAACGGGAATCTACATTGGCTAAAACTGTTCTTATCAATTGTAATTCAATTCAGAGATATTCTCCGTCTACATTAACTTTTATAAAATAATTAAAAATAGTAAAAATAATCAAAAATACGGTTATCAGATTAAAAATGACTCGAATTACTTACTATTAGGATTATATTTTTTATATATATGTATATAGACAGATAGAATTAATTATTCATTAGGAATAATTAAAAAAATAAATAATTGAATGGAAAAAAATTCAATGAAAGAAATCAAATATTTAACGGTAGAACATTACTGGATCAGTCATCGTAAACCACACATAGATCTTATTTTCTAGAAAAAAAATTTTTATAAATTTTATTCAGTAGTAGAACAAAAAAATCTATGCTAATAATATGTTATAACGTTATTAGTTGTAGCTTCTGAGTTAGTATTTTATTTTTAGTTAACTACCTAATTATTGACTATTTAATATTGTTGAATTACTTAACTCAATTTCGTTCTAAGAAGCCTGTTGCTAATGAATAAAATTTGACTTGGAGTCGACTGCTAATTAATATGAGTACAGAATTCTAACATTGTTTCTAAATTGGTTTTATTATTTATTAATTATTTTGTTTTATTTAATCTATATGTTTTATTTTGTATTATTGTTAAAAAAAAAAAATCAAATCATTTTTATAGAGTAGTATGTTTATTTTTCATAGTAATTTCATTTACTTTCGTATTTGACTTTAATGTTTAAGTGATGGAATATAATAGTTATGTAAAAACGTCATATAAAAACAGCAACAAAAAACAGGTTTTTTTAAAACTGTTGACAGGTTATTATTCTGAGAACAATATTCTAATGTTATTTTTAAATTTACTTAATTTTTTGTAATTAGTTAATGGAAAATTAAAATAATAAAGTAATTGTATCTAAGGATTATAAAATAACAGGAAGGTATATTTGATATTTTTTTATTTTTAGAATTTTCTGCGCCTTTTAAATTTTTGTTCTCCAGTGAAAAAACTGAGAGGAAAAACCGTTTCCACAGCAAATAAATCCAAGTTTATATTCCGATGAATGGCAACGGTCGCATAGGTAGTGGACCTTGTTAACAAGACAATAACAGAGTGGAATATATGTTTACAAATCTGGGCGCCGAACGAGCTGGACAATGTGTTGTGCCGAGAGCAGTTGCTCCCTTTTTAATTGTTTTGCAGAGACTGACGAGGGGGAGGGGAGAGGAGTGGTGGGGGTGAAGGAAGGAGACTGATGTTGGACGTAAGTGGGCGGGGGCAGGCTTCCCATTGGCCGTTACCATGGCGACGGCCAGATTATGGCCGCCGTTCTCGAACCAATAAATCACCAGCCTGTCTCTCCAGCCCCTACCCCTCCCCTCTTACCCCTCTCTACCCTCCTTTCTCTCCTCTTTCACCCTTAAAGGCGCTTTTTTCTTATTCTTTTTCTTTTCTTTCTATATACTTTTTTCTTATTTTTCGCGATGATGTGCCGACCGACAAAGCATACCGAACTGCCTAGAGAGATTTTTTTTTCTCTGAGAATTGACCCTGAAACAACTCTATAAGTTACTTAACATTAATTATCATCTACCTGAGCCGTAATGGCCATTAAAACGTTCCACGATTGAGAGTTATGTGCCGACCTACCTCGGGCCTGATACAACTTAATGATTTCATCTATCATCGGACTTGGTCTTATTCTACCTTCCCTGATATCATAATTATAAATCTACCTGCCTCCACGTCTGAGAGCAAAAGAAGTAGTTGATTTAGGAAATGTAAATAGAGGCTATAAAGTACACGGATTTCATTCTCAGAGGTTCGGTATGGAAAATAAATAAAAAAAATGTGGTTTTGGACCTGAATATAAAATGAAGAGCTCTTTTATTTGTGACTCCTTAACATAGGGCTCATGATATGGATCATAATGTAACAGGTTAGTTAAAACCATTCTATCCCCAGACATAGAAATAAAATTCAATTAAATATTTGTCAATTATTTTAATTTTAAAATTAAATAGTCTATAAAAAACCTACAAGATATACTATTTATCTAACTTAAAAATTGTATTTATTTGACTTTTTAATTAATATTTCTTTAATAGTTAGTTAATAATGAAATTCATTTCTCTCTCTCAACAGGTGTATTCATCATAGACTTAATAAATAAAGTTAACAAGGACCTATCTGAAAATAAATAGTGTAAACGATATACATTAATAGATATTATAACTAAACATTTTAAAATACTAACCTTTTGTCTTGAACTGTAAAAAGATCAATATATAATTATATAATATTTAAATGAAGTTTTGCCTTTATCACTTATTTCAGATTTAAATGTAAAATTAGTATTGCCAAGTGATTATGAAATGAGTTTCAGTTAATAAACATACAAAGAAAAATAATATCTTAGTAGTTATCTTTGTTACCGAATTACTAAAAATTACCGCATTTTTTTTTAAAATTTAATATTTAGAAATATGCCTAATGTTTATGTTTATAGTTATAACTGCATTGTGAACAGAAAATTCTTTCTATCGCTTTATATAGATAATAACAAAAAACTAACGCACTGAAATGATTCTAAGGTTAACATATAACATGATATAAATATGTATAACAGTATTCTGTAAATATTATTCTGGCCCTATACATATATCAATCAGTTATATATATATATATATATATATATAAATAGTTGATCGCATAATTTAAAATATGAATGTCTAAACAGGTAAACAGACATGTCTGTTTAGCTTATCGTCTTGAACAGCCCTGATGAAGCCCTGCAATGTAGGGCGAAACGTCGGATAATAAATCATTGAATACTATTTTGTTCTTTTTTTGACGGCAACTCTGAACATTTTTTTCAAATTTTATATATCTCAATTTTATTTTTGTAATATTTAAGAAGTAAAACACACATTAACTTCTTCATTGTATTTTATTCTACATTACTTTATTACTTTTAATAATTATTTTCCATTAATCTTTACTCTATATTTTATTTATTTATTTTTTTCAATATAATTATCACTATTATTTTATTTTTATAATTTTATGTAGTTTCATTATTATACGAAATTTAGATTAAAATTATTGATTAAAAAACAAATTATGTTATTATATCATTAATTATTCTGCTAAGATATCATTAATATTAAACAACCATGAGTTTTAATTAAATGAAATTAAGAAAAACTATTTTTTTTTAAATTATGACATGTATATAGAACTAATTAATGCATTTTATATTTAAATATGATAATAAAATAAAAATACTTTATTTTTAAAATATGGAATGTATAATTACATCACGGGGTGGAAATGAAATTTACGATATCATTAACAAAGGATTCCTCAGGTAATTGCTTCATGGAACATTACTCAAGTAATATGTGCTCTTGTTTAACTCCAGGTGGTGAAACAGTTTCTTACTCCAGTGGATAGAGCTATTAGGAGATGGCTATTGGATAAGAGTTATACCAATGATAACTTTTTCGTCGCTCATTGGCTGGAACGAGCTGGACAAGGAGTTATCAACAATTAGGACCACCCACCGTGCCGACTGTTTCATTCCAGGCCGGGTATGATGGACGTTCTTAAAATTTTTGAAAAGACGAAGCAGTATTTTATGGAACCGAACGTGTTAATATGAGGATGTATTTACACTGTCAACACTATAGCCAATTGTAGCTAACTTATTTATACGTAAAATTAGAATACAATCTTATTACAAAAAAGTGAATACTTTTTAAAATATACAATAACGTATGACATATTTAAAACTGAAAAAAATATGTTTCGTCTTTGTTATAATGATTTTAGTTGATGATTAAAAATATACCAATAATAAAAAAACAGACCTTTCCAAAATGTTTATAAATTTTATTCCTCACAAAAACAAGGTTATTTCGAAAAATTATGGATTCAAACCCATATTCATAATACATCGAGAAGCATTTGACAAATACGATGAAACTAGACAACGAGAAAAACAATTATGTGAAAAAGAGGAATGAATTAGTTTCGACATTATCTAAATTATGTTAATAATACATGACAAAATAATAATAATGATAATTAAGAAGTAAATCCAAATTCATAAAAATGACTCTGTTCTCTTTAAACTAGGAACTAATTTCAGGAACAACTTGTAAGCAACGACTGCTTATAATTATTATACAGAATTTGATTAACCTTAATTATCGTGATACAATGATTAATAAGTCTTCACGCTACCGCGCTCCAACAGATCAATTTCGATTCTGATTTTGAAATAAATTAGTTACCTATTGTAATTTTTGTATGAATTGGTCAAAAAATAAAATATGGTTGAAATTGAAAAAGTTTGCTAATTTTTAAAGAGTTATTATTGTATTTTAACAATAAAATATTCATGCGACACTGTAATGCATCTTTCAAAAGATAGACAATACCAGTAAAGATTTTATAGCTAGTATATACAGTATTATCAGTTTACTAAACGATTTGGATTTGTAGGATGATTATTGTAATTTAATTGCATAAATAATAAATAAAAAGCAGCACAATTAATCAAACTACTATTTATCCAATTGAACTCAGACCGAATCAAAAAGATATATGTAGTGTTAGAAAAGACAGAATAAGTAGAAACAATTTTAATTTTTTATATTTACTTCAATACACAATGAATTATTGTATTAAATATGTTAATTTATTTTACTTTATTTTTTTAAATTTATTATTATTTTGTTTTAATATTTTTTTCTCTTTTATTTTGTTTAATTTTTATCATTTAATTTATATATTTGTGAATACATATGATCGCTATAACAATTATCTATGAATGTAATATTACACAATAAAAAAAATCTTCAATATTGATAAAGGAATAAGTAGCATACTCGAATAAATTTTTCATTTATAGTAACGAATGGATATTTATAAAATGTAAACCTCCAGCAAAGTGTTTTTTTTTTTGTTTTTTTTTAATAAGTTTATATGGCATATCATACTTTATATTGTGAAGATACTTAAGCAATGAAAGGAGCAAGACCAGCTAACTTTAGTCCATTTCCACCAGATCGAGTTCAAATTACAATTCGGAGTCTGAAAATCCGTTTATGGGTAAAATCGAACTACATCATTTGTAATTCTTTTCCATTCAGCTTACTAAATACATAAAGTGAACCCCTATGAAGTATGTTTTTGGCACAAGTAGGTATTTTTTTAAAAATGTACAACGATGTAAGTGTATGTCTAAATTTGCCAGAAAAGGGTAACTAAATAAATGATAATTTTTATAGTAATATTATTTAAATATTAAATACTAAACTATTGTTGAAACATTATTTTAATTGAATTATATTTCTTTTGTTTTAACTATACTATAATAGTATCAAAAATAGATGAACAACGTTATGAAATAAGTGAAATAAAAATTAAATTGGAAGATATGATTTCACATAAACCCAAACAGCTGATTCAAATACTCTCAACACACTTCCTTTCTCTAAAATTTCTCTGCATTTTCTTATTCCTAAAAGCCTATTTATTGATTTTTTAATTGCACTATATCGTCCACGTAAGGAGATATGGACTATTTGTAATTCCTTGTTCGGTAGGACATAAAGTTCTCCCTTAATCTAAAACGGCTTTTATTGAAACTTACCAAGATGATAGACTTTCGGTAATGTATTTATCGGGTCACAGAAATTCTGATGCTTTTCAGAGAGGTAATTGTCAAAAGTATACATTTCATATTGAAGCCACAACTCGGATTTGATTTTATAGACTTCAAATCTTTATTTGCTAATGTTTGTTATTCTAAAACCTATATTTCAATTTTTTACAGTGTGATCCAAAGCCAAAAAACATTTTAAATTATTTGAAGAAACTCATACGGACCCATTCAAAATCTAAAGCCGCTGGAATCGCAGAATTTCGACATTCATACACTTGCAATCAAATACTAAATATTGATTTTTGGTTAGGAGTATAGCGTGATTTAAGAGGCTGATGTTTGAGTAAGGGGTGTTAAGTTTAAGTTCAAGTTAAGTTGTGTTCTAGATTAATAGTTTGTTTAATAAAAGGCGTTTTTCAATGTAACTATTAATTTTTTTACCTATTTCCAGAATAGTGCATAGATCGGGTTTATCCACTGTGCGCCATATTGCGTAGTTAAATACATTGGGTACATATTTCTGTACCATTCTTTTAGGAACTCTTCCTGTTGGAACAAAATACTTTTATTTTAAATTTTAATATTCTAAGCTATTCTATACCGATTCTGGAACAATATTTAATTTAATGAATTAAACTTCATAAATAATTCATTAAAATCATGAACGATGTTGATCATACAATAATATCATTCATATTCTATATAGTATAATATTTATTTCAATAATTTCTTAGAGTTGTAATATAACATAGGACCGCATAGGAGAGACTTAGGTCGCTCAGACTTAGCAAGGTATGTGACCCTTTTTTTTGTAGGTTCATTGTGTAAGTGTTACTTCTATTGTTAACATTGTTAACCAGGGTTACTTGGTCGCTTCTAGACCCTCTTCAATACAATGTTTGGATCGGGGGTTCTAAGTCTATTTCGTTCTATGGAACCATTTTGCAATAAAGGTGATGTCGCTGTTATTTAATTGCATAAAATGGAGTTTTGTTTTTAACAATTATATCCGTAATAACTCATTTAACACTTACATTTTCACGAAATTATATACTAAAGGATTTACTTAAAATAGTAATAATTATAATCTCATATATATTTAAAATTAGTAAATATATTTGGAAATCATCATGACTGACTATTTAAATGAAATGATAATTTTAAAGAAAGAAGTATGAAAATTACAAACGAATTGGTTGTTAAATCAGTCATGAACTGTGTGAGTTCAAAAATACTACATAGGATTGGCACTTACTTTTACAAAAAATATGGTTTTGATTTCAAATATTATCTTCATGATATTTACTTAAACATTTCTCTGCTCATGACATCATACATCAAAGGATATGCTAAAAATAATTATAATCTAATCTATAAAATTAGTAAAAATATTTAGTTATCATTACAGAAAATTTAAATCAAAGTGATAATTTTAAAGAAAGGAATATGAAAACTAAAAATCAATTGTAATAATGTTATTCATAGTATCATTTTATTGTATAGATCAATATAGAACTAATACGAATACAATATAGAATTAAGTTTTCTCTTTTACCTCTTAATATTAATTTGAAACTTTTTAAAAATTAAAACAGTCCGTTTTTGTATTTTGTAAGCTTTTATAAACAAATTAATAATTGGTAAAAAATAGCATAATAGCATGACAATACCTACGAAATATTTTATTAAATACTGAAATCCATATCCATTTTACTATTAAACTACAATCAAATTAAATTAACTAATTTTATATTTAAGTAGATAGCAAAGATTCTTAACAGAGAAAAATATCAATACCGTGACAGTTTTTATTAATTAAGCAAAATTTACGATTGAATCCCATTAACGCGGCTGGGAGAGAAGTGCTAGGATGTGCTGGGATCTCTTGGAGCCCTGTTTTGCCTTCTGTACGAGGGTTGTAAAATCTGTATCGGAGTCTCCAAGGCTGGATGTAAATATTTTATGTAAGTTAGGATGTGTATTTATTTTATTTTTACTTAAATTTAACTTTCTTCATCTAGTATATAGCTTAATTAATGAGCTTATTTATTTATTAAATATATTTATATTATTGTTTACACATATTATATATGTAATTTTGTTTTATTTATTATTAATTTATTTTATTTTATTTATATCCTTAGTTTACGACGATACCATTTCATCATATTTTCTTCATCATCAGAACATATCTTCTACCTACCTCTCTTTATATAATTTCCTTATTCCTAATGTAGGTTTCCTTATTGTTCATGAATTTATCTAAGAAAACGTTGTTAATCAGAGATATATTAATATTAGGTCTTTTCATGATCCGATGTTTCTATTGACAATAGCCAATAGTCCAAAGTATAATAATAATTACTTTTATTTAAACAATATAAATATAATAAGAAGAAATGGAATATCTGTTTGTCGGAGATCGGTTCTAAAATTGTATAAATGAGACCAAAATTTGTTAAAATTTTTTTTTTTATGCCCAATAAGATATATGCATACACATATCTACATAATAATTTCTGTTTTTAATTCGAAATTCAGATACAACTAAACATAATTGTTTACAAAACATAAATTACAAAGTATTTAAACAATATGAACGTACCCGAAAGAAGAGAATAATGTAGAATATAAGTGGAAAAATGTTATAAACATAAACAAAGGATATAGAAATAGGAGAAACTATTAATAACGAAATTAATATATATATAAGGGAATGGTCGAATCTTCGTCCACAATAAACTTTTGAATTACTGGACTTTGTTTCACTCCTTAAAACATATTTTAACACCCTTTGATATGGCAATCAGTCTCATTTATGTAAGTATAGTACTAAAATTGAAGCACAGTGAAGGAATTTATTCAAAAACTATTTATGTTACTAAATCTTAATGTTTCTTATTATTATTTACCTTACTTAAATCACGGCAAAGTTTGGAGTAGACTGGTTGAGTATTTATATTTTTCAATAAAAACTTCTCTTTCCCTCCTTTATAGCATTTATTGGCTAAATTTATTTTACCAAACCATGATAATAAAGTATCTCTAAATGTTTAATTTTAATTAAATACAATAGTTGGTAACAAACTATGAATTATGTGTATTAAATATATGAACATATATATTCAAATATACAATAGCGAAGCTTGCCGGGTAAGCTAGTATCTAATAAATTTAAATAATTAATTGTCGATACCTCTTTAATAAAAAAACAGATATACGCTTTTAATAGGTGCTTTAACAAATAGTAAAGATTAACACTTAATTGTAGAGACTAATTGTCTCAATTATCGTTTTGCAGGACACCTATAATTGTTTCTGACCGTGAATTCTTTCTATATGTCCCTGGAATAAAGCATTATTTTTTTCTTAGATGGTTTACAATTTTTATCTCAGTTATGGTGTATCGCTGCTATCGAGTCGTAATCTTTCATTTTTGGAAAAAAAAAATTAAATTAATAATCTTTACGCAGTTATTACCACGTTTTCATGTTGATGTAAAGGAACCAACAACAGCGTATCCTTTTGCGCTTACACTTCGGCCCCCAGCCATAACACTCTTCTTTATGTGAGCTTGGGATCAACACCCCCCAATCTCCACGAGGTTGGCCAAGTCCTTGGGACAGGACCAACTAGTTAATCAGGACTAGTGGCAGTTGTTCGGGGTTCTTCTCTTTTTAAACCGTGTCTTATGGGCCATACCCTTGTCATCGTAGATCTGCTCTGGACCTCTCGGTAAATAATGCGACAAAAAAGAGGGACCCTGCCCGGAGACATCGCTATTTATGAAATACTGTATCGCCTCCGCTATTCATATCCTCCTTTATACGACGCTCTCAATCTTCTTATGATGCATGAAAAACATCTTGATATGCTTTAGAAAAACAAGCAGAGAATCAGATGTTTTAATATCATTAGTATTCCATAACGTATAATTTGTTTCTTCTCATCTTTATTACAACGGGAGATTCCAAGAATATGTTCATACATATTTTTTTAAGTATGTACACGAACGGAATAAGCAAAGAAATAAATGTGAGAATTATAAAATAAGTACCTCAAGTTAGACATATTTAAAATTATATTTATCGGCAGTAAACAGAACTTACCTACCTCAATTTTGTTCATTAACCTTAATGAGGTCGATATGTCGTGCGAAGCGGAAACAATGAACTGAAAACAGCGAGATTAAAATTAACACAACCCAGGCATGCGATCGGCGGTGATTAAAGTTATTATTTCAACGTAAAAATTATAAAAAACCTAGACAAGAAATTCATACCATGACTATTAGATATTGGATAGCAGAGATGCATTATGGGGGAAAAACTATAAGGAAGCAGGTACAATATGTTTTAATTAATTCAATTAAAATAATAATAGCATTTAGACAAAAGACATCAATCTTTTTATTTTATCAACAATAATTGTTTTTGTTAATTTTTTGAAAACCAATACCTCTCATATTTAATAATATGTCTAGTGCTAATTGAAAATAAAGTAAATCTTTGAAGTAAAAAATCGCTCTCTAGTTTATTAATTTTTTTTTTCACAGATATCTTATATACGTATTAAATATGTATATATATTTATATACCGTATACATATACTCAGCTATAGTTCAATTAGTTCAATACCTTTATAGTTTATTAAAAATCTATTAGAACTGATCTCATTCCGGACTGAGACAAATGCTACCTTCGACTGAAGGACGACTTCTTTACAAATACATTCCTAATAAAACACCTCACAACTATATATAACAAAATGAAAAATAACACATTACAAACTGACAAAACACAGACCGTCTAAACACTACTTTAAAAAATTCCATCTAACAAAATGTAACTGCGACGGAGAAACTTCATGAACTTTTAATCACATCCTTTTCGACTGTACCTTGAGCGAACAAGATTTAATTTAATAAAAATCTGTGCAACGCACGGTGATACATTGCTACATCCACAACCTTAAATCTTTAATAATTCAAAAAAAGAGCTAGTGCACTTCATCTCTAAAATCTATCTCCAAGGGAATCAAACTACAGTTAAACATCAGATGAAGTATGTTCAATGCTGAAGTGTGAAAACTTAAAATGACAATATACTGTCTGATCCCTTTCCATTATGAAATTGACCCAACTAGTACATTTAACCGAATTTAAGATATTTTCATAATATTTATTCTAGTACAATATTTAATTCTTACCAATATATTGTATTTTTTTTTTTTTTTTTTTATTATTTTTGTACTTTCAGTTCCTGTTTTAATTAATTAGTTGTTTTTTTCTCCAACCTTACGTTTATTTGTTTCATTTAATTTGTTTTAGACAACAGTTTTTTATTTATTCATTTCTCATACATCTTTAGCTATTAAAAAATAGACATATCTATGTATCTGGGAGCTGATTGATTTAGTGCATTCACCTAGTTAATTTATTATATTCACTTTTATAATTATGTACACACATCTACTTTTGAATTTATACTTATTTATTTTTCTCCTAGTTTATATTTGAGAATTAGAATTTTGATTAGTACAAATAATTAGTTTATTGGGCATTTCTTGTATTAAGAGCATTTGGTTTTTTGTTTTGTATTGTATTCTTTTTTTAAATATTTTTAATATAATACCAATAACCTGTTTCAATTTTAACATCACTTTTAATACATATAGTATGGGGTATTGCATTAAGCATGTGAAAGAAAAATATACATACATAAATATATTTAACATAATGCTATCCGACACCACAAATCCCACTAGTCTATTGGGATTTTAGCTCATTCAGAGAAATACTGCCTAAAACACCTTGATATATAGAAGTGAATGAAGATCTTGATTCACCGAGTCAGTAAAAATAGTTTCGCCATTAATAAGAGGAAAATAATGATAAAAAAAGTTCAAAATTTAATAAAAATTGTAACTTTTTAAGGGGGTTAATATATAAAATTATACATATTAATATAAAGAGAACATCAGTGGTTAAGGCACGGAACTGGACACGGGTTTGAGTACGGTCGTGGCATGTAATGTATATATTAAGTGTGGTAGAGTACCAACTCTTGGGGTGAGATAAATTTCAGCATAGAGTAAAACCCCGAAGATTGGGTGTGAATACCGACCTACATGTGATCCATGTTTTGTACCTGCTCTAGTTAGACCACTTCCATCTACCGAACCCAAGATCCACCACAACATGGTGGCGAACAAGAGTAAATATATATGCGAAGAATACCAGATAAACTTGGTATCTCCACAATAGCAAAAAAAATCATAAGCAATGATAAAAAAGAATTTTAACTACCTTCAAATATTTGAGTGCTTACGTTTCAAGGCACGTAGATTCCAAAACAAAAATTTGTAAACACTTTCTTAAACATTATCCGGCCGACTTTTTGTTTTTAATTTGGCATCTAAATCACAGGCTCATTCAATCCATACTGGTTCTGTAATTTTTTCCCTCATTTTTCTAAAGTTGGCATACTGATTTCGTAAGACTTTTTAAATATATTTGATTTGCTAAAATAATAAACAATTAATTTAAATAATAATGATTTTCACCGTTCGACATATGTTCTGCGATTGAACTGTATTATATGACGTTTTATATATATTTTTTTGAGATAGTATTCTCTTGTAATGCGAAAAGTAAAACACCATCGCTAAGTAAGAATAAACATATGCTTGTCGGTGTTTTTCGCAAATACTATATTGAACAACTTATCGTTAGGCACTAAAAGAATTAAGTGGTGGAGGCTTTTATATTAATATACATAAATGCCGAAACAAATATTAATTATTTACTGCAGCCTGTAACAATAAAATCCAAGATTTTCTATTGTTGGAAAAATAAAGATGTTTTTAAAAGTCCTTTTTAGAACTAAGTTTAGTCGACGTTTTATTTCATTGTAAATAATATTCTACCCTGTTCCGTAGAAGAATGCCCTGTCACAGTCGAAAGCACCATTTAAACGTAGTAAAACATAAATAAAAGAGATTAAATGCAAAGAATAGTATTAATAATATGTATATTATATTATAGAGTAAAATGAATAATAGGAAAATGATCATATGAGGTTAGTACAGAGTCCTAATTGAGGTCTGATGAGGTCAAAGCGCTAGACATTTTGTGCACTAACACTAACGGTGTATTAGTGAGGCAATTAGTGTTGGTCCTCATCCAGGAGCTCACTGCAATTTGGCAATGTTCCCCTCCAATACCAACACTCTTCCTATCATTATTCTCTCACCCTATCACACATGCCATCACCCCAATGACTTAAAGTGGACACAACAAAAAAAAACAATAAAAACTCAGTTCCATTTCTGTTGTTTCTTTATTACTGAATAGATAATTACGCTAGCAAATATCTAGGATATTAGTAGTAAGATGAGGGGTGCTAAAACAGTTTTAACGCAATCCTCCCATCTTCGTTTCGGTCTACTTCTGGGACGTTTACCCGTCAGTTTAGTGCTTATTCACATTTTAGGGATCCACTCGTCACTAAACCCTACAACCTTACACGCCCATCTTATACGCTGTAATCCTGTAACTTGAATTATATTTACCAATTTTACCGAGATTGCTCGCGTTCTACTGCTAATCATATGTTTTATTTCAAGACCTAGTTCCTTACTGGAGTTTATTAAGTTCTATTGGTTCCTTGTTTCCCTATAATGCCAAATCATGAGCATACCCAAGCACCGGTATTTTACCACCAAAAGTTAAACCCTATTCGGCATTCATCACACTTTTAATGACGTATTCTAGTGATGGATTAAATTTGATAGGTGATAAAGAATCGCCTTGTTTTAAACCCAACCGGACCTCGAATTTCTCAGAATAATGATTGCTGATTCGTACCTTGTTAAATGTTTCGGTCATGCACAACCTTACGAGATTATTTTTATTATTTGTTATTAGGTATTCCCTGTTCAATCAGAATATTATACAGTTTCTGGCGGTCAATAGAATCGTTAGTTTTTTGGAAATCTATGTAAAGTTGATTAACTTAATAAATAAAAAATTTACTCAATAGTTGAACGACTTCGTCTAAAACCCCATTGGTAGTCTCCGATAATTTCTACAGCGTATTCTGTGATTCGATTAGTTAAGATTAACGTAAATATTTTATAACATACCGGAAGGAGTGAGATAGTTCGATAGTTATTACAATCCGTCGTCCTACATTTATGTTAACAGATGAGCTGATATTTATAGTATTTTATATAATATTTACATTAATTCTAGTTCATTCCACATTGTAAGCAATCAAAGATGACCCTGAAAATACGTGATTTTCAATCTCAAGCTGCACGGAACATTTCCACAGCGTTCGGGGATGGAGTGATGAAGGGATCATTCGCCGGTGATTTGAAAAATGTTTTGCTGGTGACAGAGATATGGGTAACCAACAAAGAGGAAGACCTCCTCCAGAAATGGGCAATGATGAACTTAGGTTTATTGTGAAACTCTTTTTTTCTGTTTTACATTTGTTCTAAGAAATATGAGATTTTTTAGTTATGGAATTTTTATTATGTTTTATTTATTTATTCATTCTTCTTTTCTCTTCATTATACCTAAATATCACTAAGCAGTATGTAACTGAACTATTATCACTTACTAGGAATTGCATTATTGTATTTTTTTCTTTTGTTTCTCCCTGTGTTTGTCTTCATATCTCATCTCTTAATTCTCTCAAGCAGCTTGAGATTGTATCTCTCTGCTCTAGCACTTCACAAAAACTGCACTTATATACAAATTTTATTTGAATTTGAAAAGAAAGGAAATGACAAAATATTTTAGTACGGACACATCCAAAATGAGTAAAACAAATAAATGGTAAATATATATATATTTACAAAACAAAAATAATAAAATACCTCGACGGTATTCTAAATAGATTTCTGAAATAAGTACTAGAATCCATTAAAACGGCAGCTGGACAGAATAACGATCTGATATCTGAGTAAAAATTATGTCTTGATCGGGAACAGATGGTCGAAAAATGAAAAAAATAAGTTGTCCCCAATAATGCACGTATAACTTCCCACTATCAAATGGATGAATGGAAATGAAAAGGCTAAAACTAACTCACATCTAATATCATTTCATGTATTCAATAACTTCTTCGTCAGTTAACATCTGTGAAACTGATATCTAATCTACAACAATAATCTGTAAATTACTTAATTTAGGCTAATGCCAAAAACTATACAACCTAAGAGATTAATTAAAAACCAATGATTATTGATGAATTATAGTATATAGTATTGGATCAAATAATTTATAATTTTTTACTCAAGTATATAAAATTTGCATTTTAAATTAAAATCTGTGTAGTTGACTATCGAACTACAAATCAAAATGCCCTGAACGATTCATTATTAAAATTTAATTTAATTTATATATAATCTTATCACTACTTCGAGACTGGTTTTATGGTTTAAATAAAATAAATTGTATTCCTTTAAGTCTCAAACACGCTTTATTAATATTTTAAATATCCTACGTTTCGATAACTATGCATTTACACCTTACTTTCAACTATTAAAAGTGTTAGCAACCTACTCTATCCTAAGTCTAATAATTTTAGTCAAACTAACTAATCTAGAAAGTTTTTTTTTCATTTTAAAACTCTTATAGTATATCTTACAATATTACCACTCATTTTTCAACAATGTTAGTTAACCCTCTTTAGGCGGTTAACTAAGTGAGTGATAATAGTGAAAGATAAATTGTAATTAAAAAATTTAAAATTACATAAAATATTAAAAATATGGGTTTGAGACTTAAATGGATACAAATTATTTTATTTAGACAATTTAATTTAATTTCAATTTAATATACACCATCGATTTTTAGATAAAATCTAATATCATAGTGGCACGACGCTGTGCAGATTTTGTATTTCCTTGTATGGGCATACAAATAAAATTAAGGTAGACCTTTATAAAAAATCTGAATATACAATAAAGCTTTATATCCCTAATTGGGTTCCATTCTTTTGATTTAGAACCTCGGATTGAGCTGAACACTCCCTGTCCCAATAAGAAGAACAGAGGATATAAAAAAAATTAATGAGACAAAAGAGTCGACTAAGATCGATATCAGAGGGAGAGAGGTATTTTAAAATGTATCCAAACGGGAATAGGATCCTGCCACAACTTCCAGACTGCCAATTAGAGAGCGAGGCCTAATGGTGACTGTCACCTGCCTTCTTCCTCTCCAGAGATTGAGAGTGATTGGACGATGAGGATAGGAGAAATCGTTAATATTACTAGCGCTAACTACTAAATAAATAATTAACAGAAAGTTGTAAATACACTCTTACGATATTATGTAATAAAAGTAACAACAAATAAAAGAATAATCGAAATAAAAATTGAGCCAAACAAGATTTCATTCCATAATTATTACTTACAAACCTCATGTTGATAGAAATATCATATTTTTTTCATAAACCTGTGAGGAGAGATATATACCTAAACCCCATTCCTCACTTGCATACATAACTTAATACATGGTATTCATACATTTTAAATATCAATGTTGTATTTATAGATTATGTAATTTTTCAGGAATGATTTGACAAGCTGGTGATGCAGAACAGAGGATGGATTGGGAATAAAAATGGATCTGTGTCTGCATTTATGGCCTGGCCAATCGAGCTACAAGAGAAGCACTCGTGGCCCCGACAGGGAAAAGGAATTTTTATTCCATCAGAAATGAGCAAACCCCTCGAAAAGGAAATTAAAGATAGATGGCAATCTTGGTGGAACAAAAGCCCGAGTAAACTAAAAATTATTAAAAAGGACGTTAAGCCCTAGGGTGCCTCCAGCCGCAAATTTTGTACAGAGGAGGTTGACCTGACTACGCTGATAATAAGTCACACGAGGCTCACTCACTTCTATCTTATCTCAAAACAAACCCCTCCGAAATGTAAATATTGTAACAATTTGACGATTGGCTATACCTTTATGAAATGCCCATATTTCACATCAAACCTCAATAGGTAAGGATTAAACTCGAATACTTCAAAAACCCTAGTGACATTGGTAAAACACTAAACTTATAATTAATTTTTTAAATCTAAAGTTACAAATATAACATCGAACGGACATAAAAACAAATAAAATAAATATTAAAATTAACAAAAATATTTAAAAAAATTGTAAGCCAAAATAAATAAGAATTAATGACGTTGATGACCAGTGATATTTTACGGCAATAAACAAAAACAAACTGCATCTATAAATATTTGTAAACTATTAAGCCATATATTTTTGTCAAGTGATGACAATTATATCTTATATTTTTTATAAGATTTCTTTTCAAGACTTTATATCAATTATAGCCATATATCATTGTCAAGTATAATTGTCATGACTTGACAAAAATATATGACTTAATGTCGATCTGTGGTTTGGTCGATTTTCACTATCATCAAGATTTGAGAAACTGTACCTCAAAGAATAATTTTTAAAGTTTGTTCTCAATTTATAGAAAATTTAGTCTTCAAAATAAACGAATAAAATATTTATTAAAAAGTTACTTATTCCTGACCAAAATAGACAAAAGATGAACAAATCCTCAATTGTTCTTTTCCTATAATTTATTAAATGAAATCCTATCGATAATTAATAATAATAATAAAAAAAATAATGTTATTTGAAATTATTGTAAAATTTTACACAGAGAAATTTACCAAATGATAAACTAAATTATAATGTCTAGATATATTAATATCTAATTAATTATAATTAAATCCCTAAAGAAAAAATGATAAAAATAATTTTATTTTTATGAAGAAAGTATTTTTAACACCTCTTGTTTAACATCCATTATATGTTTTACATACATTAATTTTGATTTAGTACAAATTATAATTAAGAATAAAAATTATTTCTGGCAATAAATATAGTTATTAAAAGGATGTAAAATGTGGATCTCATTCTTCATCGTTCCAGCAACTGTTGGATTACAAGAAAAATCACTAAAATAATTTAAACTGTCTATCGGTTTTATGGCTATCCCCTGACAAGGTACCATTCGGTGAACCTTTTAGTAGCAGGTGGGTGTCATTAGGTCCTCATTAATTAACATCTTCTACCTACGAATTCTAGTTCGCACCGTGTGAACTTATCAGTAATAGGTTTCTGGGCAGATGGTGCAACCATTAAGAAACAACTATTTTAACAATAAAACGGGCTTATAAAAACATTTAAGTTAAAATATACTAATTAATTAGCAAGATAATGAAAAAATCAAAATAAATTAATACTGGTACTAAATGGTATTGAAGAGGTACGAACCATACAAACGATTATGGAATTCTTCAAATGGTGTATTGAGTGTGCTTACCTGAAACAGAAAAATAAATAAATTAGAGGAAATAGTGATATACATATTTGTGTATATAAAAAGCCATATCTCAGTTTGAATTATATATGTGAAAATACATAAATAATCAATCATTATATATACCATGCATACATTCATAAATATAATTTTGTAATAAGCGATCATACAGTTCTTTTTGTCACAGTAGATTAAAATTCTATATCGAAAAAATATTGATAGGAAAATTATTAAAAAATAGGGTAGCAAGTAAAATAATCATGGAAAATTCGAATGTGTTCAGCATTCCAATCAATTAAATGATTTCAATCTACTTCTAATTAAAATCAAACCTCGTTTAAAGAATTTAACAGTTGAGTATCTATCAATGTTTTCTGCTTAAAGGATGTTAAGCATCGTATTGAGACAAACGGAATTAGTAAATGTGTGTTTTTTGTACTATCAACTTTTCTTAAAAATGCATTTCTGGACTTAACTCAGCGTAGAAAACACTTATATAACGATTATACGAGTTAGTATTATTAACTCTTACGTTATATAACATTACATCATTCAAACACCAATTATATAGCCATCTCCTTGACTACTAAACTTCTGTGTGACTTGTGAGTCAGAAGCAACAATATAGGCCTGGGTAAATAATATACATATTTTAATTTACATACATATTGTAATAGGTTTATTTAATTATGTTCAAAATAAGTTAATGTAGCCAGACATAAGCTGCTAAATCTGTTCCGAATTGTTATTCTTAGGGGACCAAGTTTTCGAAAATAAAAATTGATTTTAATTTCATTCATGCACTATATATTTAATTTCAGTTTTGTACAAATTTCCGTTTTTGAATTAGACTGTTTACACATAGATAGACCATTTTGCGGGACTTGGTTGTTTGGACTTAATTGAACATTATCACATAATAGCGAGAAACATTTGAAGTAAGTTTTTTTTTTTAATATACGAAAAATTGAATTACAGAACGTAATGGCTCTCAAGTTGGAGACACATCTTGTCAATTACCAATTGAGTCCTAGGCAGCCATATTTTCCTCGGAATCTCGTCGCAATTGTGACCTGTAAGGGGAGAAGCGGTTAACAAACTAAATAAATTATAGCTAAGGCAAAATTTATTATATCTAAACAAAAAAATATATAAAGAAATATATATTAATAGTATACAACATAAGAGTTAATATTATCAACTTGTATAATAGTTACATGAGTGTTTGCGGTGCAGAACACATTATTCAGTCCAGAAATAAATTTTTTATAAAAGTTGATTGTACAAATTACGTACATTTTGTACAATTAAGTACAAATTTTTAAACTTCCTTTACGCAGCAAACGCAGATAAATGCTCAACTTTTGGATTCTTTAAACGAGGTCTGATTTTACTTTGTAGTTGATCGAATTAGTGTATACAGTATTCTTATATTTATTTTTATTTGTTATTATTTTCGTATTCATTAATTTTCTTATACGTTTTTTGTAGATCTTGTTAATTTATACTTTTCACTGTATAGCTTACTTTTATTTTCTTCAATTTACTTAGATCATTTTTTAATCAATTTTCACATATTTTAAATCATATTTAGATATTTACCACTTTAGTTTACTTTTATTTCATGTTGTATACTCTCTTACTTTATTACATTTTAGTTGTTTGTATCACTTTTAGCCCTATTTAAGCCATTTGAAGTAGGATGAAATGTCGGCTCTTAATAAGTAGTATAATTATTATTTGAGTTATTTTGAATGCACTCAGACCATCATCCTTTTATAAAAATTTATTGCCAGAAATATTCACCAATCAATGTGGGAAGTGAAAGGTTGTTGTGTGATGCGCTTATCAGACCTGATAATTTCCTATGGTGCCTACTATTTAATATTTTTCTAGATAATTATTTTTTTTTTTCGAATTTTCATTTTTTAATCCCTTCCCAAAAAACCGCACCTACCCACCAGCCATGATACACCCTTATCAGTCAAGTTGCGATATACACAGACGCGATTGGGGAACGTTAATAAACCCAGCGGCAACATGTTTAGAGCCTCCTCGGGATATTTAGGAGGCCATTAGGAGGCTCTGCCCTCATCTCTCCTCGCCATCCCTCCTCGCTCTCCCTCCTTGCTCCCCCTCCTTATATATTTATAAGGTGGCTCCCTGGGTTATTATTAGGGCTCTTTCCGGGAAAAGCTCGTTTTTCACCGGCTTCTCTGGGGCCTATTTCCACTTTTACTGTAGCCTCTAGGCCTGGCGGTATTTTACTCCTGATATAAGTATTGGAACTATAATTTTTTGATGAATGATCTTCATTAATTATTTAATATAAGCCTAGGACAAGGCAGATAAAAGAGGATTCTTGATTTCATTAATAGAACAACAATTACAATAAAATACATCGAATAGTAATACAGGTTGTTTTTCTTTTAGTCTTCCTAAAAAGACTTCCTTTTAGTCTATTTATTTCTGGGACTAAAAGCGACATATATATATAAGATATAAGAGATTTAGGTATTAGGTGGGGAAGAGTCGTGTAATACCGTACAACGGGATAACACTGCATAGTTTTTTTCCAATCTCCTGGAGGGAATAACGAGCAATGTAAATATTGTTACATAGCCAATCAATCACTGTTTCAAACAGGTTCTGAGATTATAATAGATGAAAAATTATACATTAAAATTATGTACTAAAGTCTTGTTTAAAAAAAAAAATTACAGACATACCAAAGAAAATATACAAAGTTAACAAGCTTATAAATTAGACAAATTAAATGGATTATTATAACTTTTAATAATGTATCGCGTAGTATAAGTTTAATATATTTAATTAAAACAATGTAATTATAGTTTAAAATCCTAAAACTGCGGTGAGACCATGAAATATCCAGGTGTCGATGGTATTTTCAATAGAATTTTAAATAAGAAAGCATCAAACGGAAGACCATATAGATTTATTTGAACAAATAGGATATTAGTTAAGGATGTAAAAAAAAAAAAATTAGCCTGCCAATTAAATTGTTAAATGTTAATTTTATTGATCAATAAATTTCTCAATTTATGCCTAACACATGAGAAATTTAATTTATATAAAATATAAACTAATTAAGAGTATAAATTAATTCTAAATAGACTTTTAAAGAGAAATTTAAATGATAATTTACAGGATTGCATCAGCTCATTAGCATAATCGAATATTAAAAATTAATTTATTGGACAATTAACCTAAATAACATTAATTTAGAGAAATAATAATAATTTAGTTTTTATCCCGAGTAGAAAATAATTGCCAAATTGAGAAAAATAAAATAGAATAAAACCAAAACTGGGAAAAATCATTTATAAATAAATCCAAGACTATATTTTCAAGAATACAAGGTTAACTATTAATGAACAATTAATAACAAAAAAATATATACATGACAATTTAGTCCCAGTTTTATTTTACTGATTATTGTCCAGCACTTCAACCACTGAAGTCAGTCTTGCATTGCTCGGATGGTTTACAAAAAATATTTGAATGTTACAAGCAATAAAATTTAAATTTTGTAATAGATTTTAATTGTTTTCAATTTTCCGAAATTTGAGCTATATTGTCACTAGTTGCAATATATTAAGCCATATGTCCTGACATGTTTATGTAATTAAATTAAAATATAATAAACTCACGCACTAACAATATTACTACTGCATCTTTTTAAGGCTAAACAATTTCCTTGGCTGGAGCATGATTTTGATCATATCAACGAACAGAGTACAGGAATTAAATCTGGTTCTATTCCAGCCCAATTAGAAATTTAATTATAAGTACATTGTTTATAATAAAGCCAACAAAACTTTTATTGTCTTGATATATTGGTTATATTTCTGACAGAAAATGCAGGGGTTTGTCTAGAACTTTAATCTATCCTAACATGTCCTTGTATAACGGATCATATATACAGGTAAATAAAATCAGCAATAATTATAATTAAGAAACCATGATTGATAATGGATATACAATATTTGAGTAGTTGAGTATGAAAGAGTTTGTAAAATATTATGAGTATAAAGCCTGGAGATCTATGAGTATTTGTAGATTTCTATTACGTTCATATTTGTTATGTCATTCTCATCTCGTTCCATATTGTTACATCAAAGAGAACAGACCTACCCCAATATTGTTCATTACCCTCTGAGCTGGAATCAATATATCGTGCTAAATGTTATCTAACAATGAACTGAAAACAACTAGGTTCCGGCAGGTTGAAATAAATATACCTACTCAAAGCACGCGACCAGTAGTATAAGGAAATTGTATTTGTAATTTGAGTGAAATGATCCATATCTATAATTTGGCCAAGAAATTATATATTATTATTAATATTATTAACCATTTTTGCATTATTATAATATAAATGAGATGTTTATGTAAGACCCAATATGATGATAACTTTGCCGGGGGTGCGGTCAGTAATGATACACAGATAAATAAACTAGTGGAGGAGATGGTCGGGGAATGCGGACTGCGAAAAAACACAAATAAACAAAAAAATATTTATTATAATATTATATAGGTAAGAAGCTATGTATAAGATAAGATTGTATTTCATCTTTCATTGTTATCAATCTGCTACGATCTAATGCCATGGTTATTAATTCACTATTTTTTATTTGCAATTCAGTGTTATGTATACTTCCAAATTTGTTAGTTTATTATTTCGTTTAATTGTACGTTTCTCTAAATGATGGTTGTTATCTCTTTTTGTTTTATAGCCCTGATGAAGACCTGAAATTCAGGCCTGCACAAAAAAATATTTTTTTGTTTATTTTTGTTTTTTGCACCCTCCGACCAATATTTATTTACGGCCAACTATCTTCACTTCACAAATAACTAAAACTAATTGATCGCAGCCCGACCATCTTCTCCTTATGAATATAATATTAATACAATGGCGATGTAGTGAAATTATATACATGTATATATTAATAATTGTTCAATACACGGTGGACTCTCGCTAGTCTGAACCTCACTGATTCGGTCCATTCAACAATCCGAACAACCCCTTGATTTTATTTATATAGTACATATGTACTATTTTATTCATTCTATAAAACCGAATTATCAACACCTCGCTAGCGTGCAGAGGCTTAAATAATTAAGTTCTCAATACCAACTCATTTTATTTAAAACAAAATCCAAGTTATGAATTAAAATTAGGAACGCGTATTTACAATAATATAGTTAAAAAATAAATTTCTTGACCATAAATAATTATTGTGAAAATATTTTTATGTAAATATGTTTATAATTTTTGTTTTTAAATCAATCTGTTTTTTATGAAGTCATCTTTTTTTCCTGTTTAGTAATCCGAATTTTTCGCTAATCCGAATCCCCATGATTTTAATTAGTCCTAATTAGAGATAGTCTACTGTATTTTGAAGTAGAATTTTATATTTGTAACAGTAGATTTGTTTACATACTTCTTCCAAATGTTTAATTCAAGGATCACTTATTTTTTTATTATTTTCTTTTAAAATATTTTTT
>NW_027108914.1:2680334-2701019 GCF_000696795.3 Halyomorpha halys
AATATATAATAATATAACTACTAATATAAAAATTTAATATAAGTGTCATATCACATTTATTTATTAGAAAACATTAATCAAACAGTTAATTATAAGTCAGACACGAGAACTTTAAATCAGCACTATGCTAAGGTCTTAGGTAAAATTATTTATCATGGATACAGTTGAATTTTAGATAATAACAATGTAACTAAATTTTATAGCTTTTAATAACAAAATAGACAAAAATGTGTTAAATAAAATGATAAAATATCGAACCTAGTTGTTGAGGTTGATTTTGTAATAGTGTTAGTAAATAATGCTAGACTACAAATATTTAAAGGATAAAAATTATTAATAAATGCTATTGTGACAAACAGGCAAATTAGAAAATAAAATAGTACTCATTTATTTGTAAAGAAAAATGTTTTCCTTTTTTTTGGGTGTGTTTTATAGGATAGTTTTGTTCATTAAATTTTAATAATTCAACGAGAGGTGATACTAAAATTAAGGTATGCAAATTATGATTAATAATATTTCGATACAGTTAACCATAAGTTAATAATTAAAGCTGTCATTTTATTAGAATGCCATTGATGATGGTCGGAGCAGCTAAAACGTTAAGCATGTAACTATCTTTTGATACAGAAAGTTGAGGTGATTAGGATAATTTTTCTGTGAATTTTTTTGATAATTATTAATTAAAGTATTTTACTTAATTCTAAACTTATTAAAGTTCCAGAACGAATGCATCACTGTTACTATCATGATAGCTGTAAAATAATAAAAATATTAAGATATTAACAGAACAAACATAGATCTAAAAAAATATCTCTTTTTAAATGTTTACGACAAAATCCGCTGCTTAGGTCGAATTCAGTAGTGCAACTTTCTGTTATAATTATTTTGAATAAGATAACTAAATAAATATACTTTCATAAATTACAAAATAATGTTCTCCACCGTAATGTAATAATCATGAGGGAGGCTGACAATTCGAATTGTTTATCCCTTAGATAAGTGTATATACACAAATCAAAAAACAAACCGTAAAAAAGAGCTAGAAAGAAAAATAAAAGCTGAGGGTGGTGTCGCAGAAGGCGGGGCCCGTAATCCCTATTTACGACCCCCGAAAGAGTGCATATATTTTCATGAAGACATCCCTCGGCCTGGGAGCTCAAGCGCCTTCTCCAGAGGTCCCAGGATAACTCAAAGATACCTGCTAGGGCGGTAACTCAGCGCCCTGACACGGTACACCTCTCAAGGGATTACCGTCGTTAATATTAATGTCTTACCCGGGAAGGAGATAAAGATTTCCACGCCGCTATCTTTATAAACGATCTTGAATATCAAATTCCTCTAGGTCGGGAGATGGAGGATGACTCTCTTCTCCAGGTCCTGGAGAGAATACCACACTAATCCTCGTATCTGTGGCCGTAAAGATGGCTACATCACAATATATAACTTTGGAAAGGATAAATGCGTATTTGGGATCTAATCTATCGCTGGAAACTCAATTGAAACGTTAGATAACAACAGCTTCTAGAATTTTCATGTTTGATTGCATAATGCTTAAAAAAAGTATGCACATATCCAACAGATATAGATGGATAAAAAATAAAGAAGAAAAACTATAATTAATCTTGTTTACAACGGGATTCTGAACATATATATGAAATAGATATATGATTGATCAGTGGAATTTTTTATTATATTCCTTTATTACGAAACCGGCCAGGTGTGCCTTACATGCTTATTATAACAATTCAATTTGGTATAAAGCACCAACAACGGGCGATTAAGTCTTTTAATTTTTTAGTTACCTAAACATATACAAAAAATATACATGTTAATCCAACAAACATAGATAGATAACATAAAAAGAAGAAAAAATATAATTAATGTTGTTTACTGGTTTGATAATGTTGGGAGATTCTGAGCAAATGAAAATAGATACATGATTGACCAGAGACAATTTTTCTTATATTGCTTTATTACCATATCAGCTAGCACACCTAGCTTGCATCGTAATTATAATAATTTAATTTGCTTTAAGTATAGAAGATAGCCTCGAGACCTTCTAACGTAGAAATATCATTAGAATGATTAGTTTCTCTACATAGCCTGTAACACTCAATTATGATCTTAGACCAAATTTACTAAATGTATTCTTATGTAAATATAGTTGTAAATTAATAATGTGAGGATTAGATCTTTTAACGGTTTAATTACTATAACATGGTGAGCGCATCAAACGACTTTTACTTACTAACTTACATCCCCGAGTTACGTGTAGACTGGTTGGCTCGTGTGCATGTTATCGTTATTTTCGAGAAAAAATAAATCTTAAGAATCGGGAAGGTAAAATTTTTTATTTTTCTGTTGCTATAAAAATTAGTATTTCAATTTTTTTTCCCGCCAAGAATGCAACAGTTTAACAAAATACAACGAAGCCGTAACGCAATCTGGAAAGATTGGGCGGTTTTGGGTTTTTCCGTTCGGTGTCTATTTTTCTTTTTTTATCCCATATTTATTTATAAAATTCATTAATATTTTACATTTATCCCATGTTTATTATTGATAAGAATAGAAATTGGTAATTTTTTTATGAATTCTATTTTGGATAAAATTCCAGTACTCCATACAGTGGATTTCTGGATTTTACGCATATTGAGAAATATATGGAAATTTCAGGTAATTTAGTATTTTTAATAATTTAAAAATATTTATACCTGTAAGTATTCGAGCATAATTTATCTTGCCCTATTACAATAATTCATTATTGAAAATGATAAAATTATCATACGTAGACGTTTCAAGTCTACAGTTCAATATTGTTTTCAAATAATTTATAATTTATCATTATAAATAAATCGCTACCTACTATTAAATTTTAATTACTATTAAAACAATTTTCTAACTGAGAAAACTTCATAAATAAATAAATATAAACTAATTAGCAATGTAAACCTAAATTAAAATTTTTGAATCCTTGATAGAACTCATGTCCATTTGGAAAAACATATCACTTAAGATGTTCATTATTCAAGCTTTATTGAAGCTCATGATTCGAGTTTGAAGTTTTAACGCCTGTCTAGGTAGTTAAAATCCCATAGGGCTCTGATAAAGATATTCTTAAAACAGAAAGGATATAGAACTCCTTCATGCATAGTAAAATGTTTTTTAAATCTTAAAACGTTTCCATCGATACTCCGTCCCCATACTAATGAATTTCACACCTCTGCCTTTAGAAATATGGGATCGTATAAGGAATATATCGTCTTGATGCGTAGTAAGTCTAAACAAGGTACCGTGAATTGGTATAGGTTCTCTCTTCGATCTTTTTATTCGGATAGTCATTGCATTTTAAATTTATTATGACGGTTAATTAATTTTAACTATGAGTGCCGATATTAAACATCGGAGTATTATCCGCGGAGTGGTAATTCTGGAGTCTTAAAAAGGTATTAAGTAAAAACTACTATTTGCAGCTAAATAACATATTGCTCGAGGATTGAAAGTTAAGGTACCATACTCATCATAAATTATAACATTAAGTGGTATAATATATTAGTATAAGTATATATTATTATACAATTGTTGCTATAAATATTGATGAAACAAAATCTTGAGAAAAAAAAAAAGAGTGAGACTCGCTTTATTTTTCAAACACTATTGTCAACTTAAATATAATGAACAAATACTTGCAATAGTATTTTTATTTTCAAATGAGCAATTTTTGAAGAATACGGCTTAGTAGAAAATAACATGTTTGAAAAGCTATTTAACATTAGTGTGTACGTGGGCACTGAATATCAGATATCACGATTTATTTAAAAATGAATCCTCAGTTTATCCGTGATAAACACGAATATAAAACAATGGAGGTATTCACGATCTTCAGTTTAACATGTTATAGTGTGTTTAACGGAAAATGTAGTGTTAAATGGAGAAATATTTTCTTCTTTTAGCATGTTTTAGTTTTTGATAGGTTCATAGCTCCTTTTTGTTTGAGCTGTTTTTGTTTTGGTCATATATAAACTCTAATAAAGTAATGGATAAAAATAATAATAAAGTTACGGGAAAAAACTGGAACAGAAAACAAGGAACAAGCGAGGTGAGGAAAAGATTCTGTGACGAAGCTGTATGATATTTTTTTTCTCTTTAAGATTATTTAAAAAAAAAATTAAAATCTGTAATACAGTTCAGGAAGGGTCAGGAGTTCAGTACTTTGTAAAGAAGAACTGCTACTAGACCAACGGTTGTGCAAGGAATTTGGACAGATTCACGTTCGACTGCCAGATTTTTACCCAATTTAGGAGGGGCTGGATGAATCCCGGGAGGGCTTCAGAACCCAAAGGTTACACAGTCAGAACTCACGGCTACAGTGCAACAGAAATCAATTTTCTGCCCAGCCTCGGGTCCTTGGAGTTAGTAGCATCTGACCTTACCTCAGTGCTACCGCGCTCCCCCTTAAGTTTATACAGTTACAAAACAAGTTGCCCACATACTCCGCTAGGAGCTCTTCTGCATATAACATGTAACATGGACTTTAAATTAAGCTGTTAAGACTTTTTATATTTAACAAAACATCATTAATACTCATATCATCTTATAATTGTTTACAAATGAATAATCTATTAAAATGATGCTCCGTTTAAATAAGCAGGTTTGAACGTTTAATATTAATGCATATTTTAAACCGGATAATATTTAAAAACTGATTCCAAAGATTGAAACATATTTACAATGCTGATATTTTTTCAAGGATGCATTCGACCATTACTTCATTCAAGATGGAAACCATTCTTCCAAGGACTATTATTGGATCCAAATCTATTTGATACGAACAAGTAGAGAAACCTAAGGGTTAGTGTACCAGCCTATAGAAGCTTGCCTTAATACCAGGCAATCTAAAGTAAATCCTCAACCCATCCAGCCCATAGAAAACACTGCTGGAAACGGATAAGTAAGAGAAAAAAAGAACGGAATAAAAAAGGAGATGTGAAAAACAGAGAGAGAATGCTAATCAAAGTGATAGAATGGATTAAAATAGAGAGACGGTTGAGTACATAGCAATGAAAGCGGACCGGGAAAGGATTGCAGTCGTTGTGGATTACTGCCCGCGCTCGATCACTTTAATCAAGGGCCGGCCCATGCATATTCAAAGGGCTTGCTGGGAGGCAATTTTTAGCCGCCCTTTCACCGCCCGAGAGATTTATACTGCGGTGCTTTTACTAGATATTGTGCAGGTCTCTCTGGGTAGCCCTTCGTTCCTGGTCGATAGCGGGAAAACCCTCAATGGAAATGAAAATTGGCCTGGAAAAAAGAAATTACTGAATAAAATATCCTCCACGATACTGGAAGGCCTTAAAAGTTATACGACTGTCGTAAATAAGTGCTAATCTAAGATATAGATTATAGGATACGATATAGATGAATAGGATGTCAATTTTAATATATCGTATATATATTAATAATTGGCCGTATTAATCAAAATTATGAAAAAGATGGTCTCGGGTGCGGTATAATATAGTTACCAACTATTCATTTGCCGACGTTTCGCCCCAATTTGTAGAGCTTCATCAGGGGTTTTTTCTGCTCTGTTCCTGACGAGCAAAAACAGCCCCGATGAAGCTCGTCGGCAAGTTAATAGTTGTTAAATATTTTTCTTTTCTTGTGACCATATCCTGGTTTCTTGTGACCCTGACCATATCCTTCCACAATATCATTTTTTTTTGTTGGCTTCAATATTGTCGATTCATAATTGAAGTTGAATTTTCAAGAAAAAGAAAGAATTTTTGTTGATGACCCCAATTCATATTTGAAATTATACGATCAATTATTTATATATATGATTTTTATTTACTTTATTTATGTCTACTAAAGATATTGTAAATAAACCCTTCATAACACCTCTACTTAAATGGACCAATTCTGAGAAATCCCCCAAAAAAATATCATGAAAGAGAAACAAGAATCCTAGAAATCTTCAATCATTTACCAGTTATATAAGGAATGATAAAAAATTGTCGACACAGTCTTGCTGTAGCGAAACCTTAGCGAAAACTTGACCTTGAATGACACCAAAATTCAGTAATTGAATTCTTAACGAAGTAGAAGCAGTTTGTTTTATTTTTAGAAACTGTTACATCCGACAGATTCACGCTTAAAGAACTTCACGTTTTAAGTGCTGAAGCAAGAAAACATCAGAAATGAGGATGTAACGGCGTATAAAAGAATCTTTCATTGATAAACAAAAAATAACTTACTCACTGAGATTGATATAGGTGTTAATTAATCGTTAATGCACAATGTATTACAAAACCACCACAAATAAGTATAAAATAGATCATAACATGTATTTTAGCGATTTTTAATTTTTTCTTGAAATGTCCAGCACTTCTTTGAAATGTTTAGTATATGGAAATCCAAATTTAGGAAGTAGTAAGAAATATTTTCCAAATTTATGATATTTTTCCCTCAAACTAAAAAAAAATGTTTGCTGGTCAAAGCTAGAGCTTTCGAGGTCACATTCTAATCTTTACACTACTCTTAATATGCTAAAGAATATAAAAAAGAGAAAAGCTTTTAAACTAATTGATGCAAGGTTGGCTGTATCTATATATTTATAATACTTTCTAGTGTTATTGATTTTGATTGAGCATAAAATGACATCCCTTAAAATATGAAATGGAAAAAAACAGGGATAAGAGGTGGAACAACTTTTTAATGGGAACCTTTGAGATTAGGCTTCTGTCCCAGCTCTTGAAGCCATTATTAAAGATCATACTTTTAAGATTTGATACATTTTTTCATCATCAGCTAAAAAAATTCAGCCGATGCTTTCTGATCATATCATTCTTAATGTATTAAAAGCTTTTAATAAACATTTAACATTTCCTTTCTTTTAATTATTATGGGAATTAAAAATGAAAACGACATAAATAGCTACATACCCGCTGTTAGAAATGGACACAAAATATAATTAATTTGTAAATTATTAATTGTAAATTTTTTTTTTTTTTTCATAGGAGGGTATGAAAAAAAAAAAAATGTACCTAGGAGTCTCACGGCCACTTCCGAGCTTAAATATTTAACTATCTTAAAATCTCCTCTTCCCATATTAATCAAATATTTCAAAAGTGATATAAGAGCCTCGCTCCCTAGGGGTCTTAGTGGGGTGGGAAGGATGGCCTTTTTTGTTTTATGATCTCCTCTTCTGTGACATCTTGTACATTGACCAACCTACGCGCTATAAGTGTCCATTTTCGTACTTCAGATAAGTAAGGCTACCACGAAGGGCGGGAGAGGAAGGTCTTGCGCCGTTTTCCAATTTCAGACGCTTTTTAAGTATCTTAGTTTCGATTAAAGTATCTTAAAGTCTCCACTTCCCGTTTATAGCAAATGTTTCAAAAGTGATAGGATTCAGAAGACTTAGTGGAGTATATATGATATATGTGCCAGAAGTCTATGGTTTAGAACGCTCGGCAATAGTGAGGGCTGTAAATTGTATATGTATAATGTATTGCATTATATTATTATGTATTCTGTAACCATATAAAAAATAAAGAGGTTTGAAAAGAAGTATATATCTAATGAAATAGCCGGTATATGTATATTTGTAAATGTATTTTTCTTTGTTCCAAGAGGTAAGAAAAAAGAAGTATATATCGTTGTTAACACGGTTAAGTTAAGGTTTAGTCAACTGTTCTGTTATTATCCAGCTTCTATTAACACTGGGGTAATTTAAGAAGTGTGAATAGAAGACCAATAGACCAATTAGAAGACATTCAGGTTAGTCCTAGTTAATTAGTTAAATAGTGCGCGAAGTGGCAATCTGCCTTCCAATATCTTCTTGTTCTTCACTGAGGTAGCGCCTTGTGCTGTAGGGCAGCAATTTATCGCTAGAGGAAGTCCTTACAGTCAATCGGGCAGCATTTCCCTCATTGAAGTTTCTAAACCACTCTAAGCTACATTCTTTACCGATCACTGCCAAGTTGCCAAACATAGCGCCACACATATCCAGATCCTAACCTATAACAGTTCTCTGTCTCCTTCAGATGAAGAAATAGAGATGGAAGCCAAAGGAGCGAATAAGAGGAGACCTTCTCAGGACGAAGGGGAATTTATTCCCGCTACGAAGACATTCGAGCTGAGGGCTGTTCCTGATCTACCTCAGAACGCTGGGGATACCTGTGATCCCAACATATACGACCCGCTCTTACAGCTGAGGGAAGCTGCAACACCAGCGGTGCTTACCTCCTATCATCATTTCGCCACCTATCTTGCTGCCTTCAATTAAGGAAATGATGAAGATCATCAGCATTACTAAACTTTCAACAAAATTCTCAAGAAAGGAGAGTAGGTACTATCTGACCAACGAAAACAACCACAAGGCAGCCTCTCTGTTACTAAGATCAAACGAAGCAGTCTAATCCCACTCCTTCGCACCTTGTGAAACAAAGAGGTCGAATAATTTCATTTTAGACGGATTAGACGTTGACCATAACGTTGAGGACATAGCTTCATAATTGAAAAATCACCTTCTAGGATTCAGAATAGCTAGGAGTTTAACTAAGGAGCTTGGTGATTGCCAGCGGCGCCCTCTGGAGCTCATACTGAGAAGCTCTCAACCATCCAGGAACTACTGGCAATCGATTCAGGGTCGGACCTTTCAAGGAGGAAGGATGCACTGTGCCATGCCGGAACTGCCAAAAGTACGGTCACATAATGAAATACTATGACCGTAAATCGGAAATTATACTTTTGAGAGTACGCCTGCCACACCACCAGCTAGCAAATACCTTCTCCACAAGGCCGACTGGAAAGGATACAGATCGGGATTTCCCGAAGCACTACCAAAATTGTACAATAACGTACACCGGAAGAGGTGGACTCAGCGGTGGAGGACCACTACTATTCAGGAGGCAGCCAATAGAAACATACCAAATTTCTACCCCCTCCCCAACGCTTTCAGGAAGCCACCGAAGGATATCCTCACTATGATTGGCCACCGAAACAACCTGCGCAATGTCTTTCAGCGCACACGTAATCGCAGCTTAAAACCGGCCATCAATTCGATGACAGATAGCTGGAATCATGCGTGACTGGAAGACCGTGCTCTGGCATGACCAGCTTCGGAGGATTCATGATGACCACCGACAGTTTTAAAAGCTGGTCAGGAACTTTGTCATCAAGAGAAGGACTGTACTACTTACTGCTAGGAACGACCTGTTGACGTCTGGGGAGCAGACTGCCCTACTGGCCTCAAGCTACGCTCCGAAGGATGCTGAGCGGATGTCCTATGTTCCTGCACCACCTGGGAGATCACCAAGTCCAGTTCAGAAGCCCACCTTCTCCACCTTTAGCCAGCTGGAGTCGGTACTACGCCACACTAAGGGTGATAAGGCAGGACGGGATCCCAAGTGTACTCTTGAAGATGCTTCCCAGGAAGGGTAACGCATACCTACTGAACATTTTCAACTCGTGCATACAGATCTCTTACTTCCCAACTGCCTGGAAACATGCGATCGTAGTGCCGCTACTCAAGCCGGGAAAGAAAGGTGACTTGCTTGAGCACTACCGATCCTCTCGCACATGAGCAAGGTCGAACGGCTCCTGCACCACCACCTTATAGAGCACTGCAGGGAAGCCGATATTACCCCCCCCGAGCAGACTGGATTTCAGCGAAGTTTTGCCTGCGAACACCATTTGGCGTAGCTTCAAGAGCACACTGTAGGGCAGATGAAGAAGAACTGTGCGACTTCATCTCTCTAGACTGCAGCCAGACCTTCGATAGCGTGTCCCACCCGCTCCTTCTCCGCCGACTGGAGAAGTTCAAGTTCCCCGCTGCTCTATGCCGACTGATGGGAAGCTATCTTAGTTGAAGATCTTTCGCCGTACGAGTAGCTCGGTACTTCTCGCCTCCGGTCCCCATCACCTGCGGAGTCCCGCAAGGCTCTGTGCTATGACCTCTACTGTTCGTTTTTACGCAACCAGTTGTAGTCCTAAAGCACCTAGAGGCAGTGATAGCAGCCTATGCAGACGATATCGAGATCTACGCCTCCAGCATGAGTCCTAAAGTAGCCCTCGAACATGCCGAAAATGCTTCTGCTACCATCGTAACTGCAATGAAGAGGGACGGCATCAGGGTGAACCCTGCGAAGACGGATGCCATAGTCATGTCCTTTCAGAAGGGCAAGAGAGGCAAACTCTCCCAGCTGTTCATAGTGGGCGGAGAAAGTCGAACACCATCCTCTACCTCGGCGTCACAGACATCTTATCTTCTCCAGTCACGTCGGGGAGATACTCAAACTGACCTGGTTGAAGTCCTATAGGCTCTATCACCTGTCCACTTCACAACAGATCTCATTTCAGCTCAAGTTGAAGATTTACAAGGCAATTATCCATCCGACTCTGCTCTATGGTGCCCCGCTTTTGCGACACCTTTTCAAGACCACGCTGAAAAATCTGCAGAGTTTCCAGAATTCCCTCTTTCGGCGAATAGTCCGAGGAACTTCACTCCAAAGAGCCAGGCACAGTGCTCTTCATGATGAGCTCAGCTTCCTCTGTGCCGGAGTTCTTAGGCCGTAGTCACATCACATTTTTTTATGAGCAGAAGGTATGTGCTAACCCACTGTTCAGAGAGGTCGCCCCTCCACCAAGACCACGCAAAGCACTGAGGCCTTGGTTGACGTCCTCGCCGAGGGAAGGGCTTCGGGCTCTGCAGCCTGAAGACATCTTAACCCCTCTCCTCCCCTTTTATCCCCCAGTGGAGTGGCCCTCCTCGTTCTTTGTACCCTCTGGTCAGCGGTTTTATTTCTGAATTATTCCCAAATCATTATTTCCTAGTTTTGAATGAATAATGTACAACAAAGAAAACCAAACCAAAATATTGAATAGGATAGTTAATTATACTTCAATTTAAAGACTACTTATTGACGTTAATGAACTGCTTAGCTCGCGCCTTCTATTGAAAAACTTAAAAATTAGAATTTACAAAACCATTATCCTTCCCACTGTTCTTTATGGATGTGAGGCGTGGCCTCTTACACTAAGGGATGGACAGCGTCTTAGTGTTTTCGAAAATAAAGTATTACACAAAATATTCGGACCGAAAAAGGATGAATTAACGGGAGAATTTAGAAGATTACACAACGCTAAATTAAGGGACCTACACCCGGTAAATATAATTCAAGTTATAGCATTGTGGCGTATAAGATGAGCATGCAAAGTTGTAGGGCTTAGTAACGAGCGGATCCCTAAAATGGTAATAAACACTGAACCAACGGGTAAACGTCCGAGTGGTAGACTAAAAAATAGATGGGAGGATTGTGTTAAAGCAGATTTAATGGAATTGGGTTTGGTGGGGCATCACTGGAAGGATTTATGCAGAGAGCGTTTGGTGGTATCGGCATCGAACCTTTGGGTTCGTTAAGCCTTTATTATTATTGACGTTAATGATCCTTTGGGATAGAGACAAGATCTAATTTTATGTATTTTTTATGCAGGAACATAAATTAAAAACCATATTTTTAATTATAAAATTGGGAGTAACGTAAAATAGACCGTGTTGAGTGAGAGTGTTAAGTCGTCAACTCAATAACCTGGAATCATAAGGTACTAGAAAGAATCAGACCTGGTCGGCTTGATGTAAATTTTGTAAAGAACCCATGGAATGAATCTCGAACTTCCCCCTATAATTAGAATAGATCGCAGAAATGGGCAAATAGGAGAAAAAGATGTAAAATAGAAAATAAAAAAACTTAAAATTAAAAAAAAAATAATGAGTATTTTTAATGGCAAAATGATCACATCTTTCGTTTTCAGGCATGAGTAACTCTGGTCTATATTTCACAAGAACAAACCTAATAAGTCCGGATGTTTGTCTGGATTTTCCCCATTCCGACCCAATCCGGACCCTAGCACAAACTTTACTCGTTAAAATAAGAAAGAGGAGTAAGAGAAATTTTAAGCCTGGTCTAACTGCCTCGAATGCAGTTGTGAGGTACAGTTCGTCCCGGAATGTTCTCTTTATTTGTTTTCTCCTTCACCCCCCAGAAGCACGTCTTCGGGTGGGTTATGATCCTCGTTAGGAGTCTCCGCCGGCTCCTGATCTGAGATAGCCATAGCCTCGAAGGCCTGCGACTCACGAAGCGATAGCGGCCAAAGGGCCTTTGTTTCTTTACCGACTTCAGGGTAAAGTTTTAAGCACGTTTTCGAATGGCTCCAAACTCGTCATAGTCAAGATAACATCGTTTTACTTTTGGGCAAGTATTTAGAAAACCTCCACACGAAAAGAACTTACAGAGGAAATAACAAGAATCCATATAATGCAAGAGATTTCTGAGATATACAGATGTTGGTTGAATTTTTAGTTCAAGGAAAAAAAATCGTAAAATACGGAAGCGTAATTGTGAGTGTGCTTTACAATATTTCGTAAAGAAATGAAGAAAGAAAATTTGTATGTCAAAGGACCAAGTTTAAGATCCCTATAGTCTTGGATTTTTCATTATGAACATATTTTCAATGAAATATCTTTATAGAGGGCTCTTTGTTTCATTTATATGCACTATTTAAATTCTGTGCTTCGAGAAAGATGCCCATTTTCTATTGGCCAGGATATTCTCCTCTTTTATGGGTGGTATTCATGATTTGATGATGATTCTATACTTGATCATCACCACATTTGAAAGCAAATAAGTAGTCGCCACCGAGCTTCAAAATCATGTATCTATACATCTTCCATTTCGTGCAAGCTAATGAACTTAAGAAGATATTCATTACCAACTACTTTATGATGAATTTAGCTAGCTGCAATTTGACAGCTAACAGATATTTCCATAATATTTGTCAAAATAAATTACAAAATAATAATTTCTCGTTCTTTGGAAAAAAGTCTAAAATTTTATATCCATCTAATTTATATCTATTAGAGATACGATAAAACGCAGTAGGAACAAAATTGTATTTCATTTTGACTGCGATAGGCCTATCAAGTTTCAAGACTAATTGCGCCTATTGCATACTCAATATAATCAAAAAATTAAGAAAGAAAAAATTCATATTATCAAAATTAATAATCATGCAAAATCCTTAATAATGCCAACCAATTGATGAAACCATTTAGTCACAAAAGCCTTCAAAAATAAATTTCCGATTTACTTTTAGCGATTTTTCCGTCAGTAGTTGGGTAAAACTTATAAAGTTGAATTTTTTAAAAGTTTATACCTCAATTAGAAAAGGGCCATTATGGCAGTCACGGCGTTACTTCAGCAACCTCCTAACTGCAGTGACGCCGATTCGAATCCTTGGAGAGAGGGTGAAACTTTTATTTCGTGATGATCTCACGGAATACAAAATGATCCTCCTACCATGCTTAGAGTATTTTAGTGACATAAAGATACACTCTTCCCCATCACTCCATGTCAGAAATTATTTGATGTTAAATAGAGATGATATTAAAATCATTTCCACTTGTCCAACGTTACCTTCCAACTGGAATATCTGGATAATTTGCTATTGCAAGGAATTTTTTTTTTTAAATTGGTATATCATAAAAAATTAAATTATAAGAAGGCGATCCGGAGGCGACCAAGAAAGGTACAAAAGTAGCTTGCAAAGTAAGAAGAAATATCGATTTCTAATTCAGTAATTAATACTAAGTCTTTTGCTAATTTTTTACTTTTCTAAATTGCTACCGGGACTATCTTTTTACGAATCATCACATACGGTCTATTGACAATCTTGCAAAGCAAATTAAACATAAATAGTCTTTTAACTATTTGATAAAATTAGGAACTTGTTTCTCACTTAATAGGCTCTCGGACGTTGTTACAAGTGTATTAGAGTGTCTTCTCCTCTTTCCTCAATAATTTAAAAAAATAAAAAGTTAGATAATTTGAAAACCCAATTCAAACAGCTGAAGTTGTGATAAAATATTTTATTAAAAGAGTTACAAGTAACAATTTCACATACACTTGAAATTCATAAATGGTTATTTTATAGATATAATTATGTGTTTGAAAAGAAAAGAACTTCATTGGCAAGAGTCAACATTTGTAAAATGTAAGCAAAAAATTTATATCCAAAGCAGTTGGTATAACTAATGGATAACTAAACTATTTCTTAATACAGCTTAATACAGCAGAAGAGAAAAGGATTTTTATATAGGTGGGAAATCGATTAATTATTTGGAAATTTGGGTATTCAAAATCCTTTCAGTTATTTTTATTATTATTTTTTATTTAATTTTATTTATTTATTTTTTAATAATTATTGTTTTATTTTTATTTTTTACTTTAGTTGTTGTGAAATAAATTATTAATTGTATCAGTAGAGATCAATTCATATTGGACTTATCTAGATTAAAAATTGTATAGCCTCTATCAAACTGTAATAATTACATTACATTAAGTCTATCATTTTGTATGTTATGTTGGCACCGACCAATGGATGTTGTCATCTGATCGGGTCATATTGGATGTAATTTTATATATGAATAAAATTTTTACCTCTAACTATTTTTTGTAACAACGCCCCTGCAACCCTCAAACACTCTCAATCCTGAGCTATACTTTGCAGAAAACACAGTTTCTGGAATTCCATTCCTATAGAACTATGAGTATCTCTTCCTAAAAACGTACAAACGCTACCATTTTCTTTTATAAGTTACGAAAGAAAGGGAATTTTTAATTATACACGGGAAAGAAAGGTTTCTCTGCCGTTGGGAAATTGTTTTTACTTCCCCCCTCCTCTCCCAGGTCAATATAACTCAGGGACCTTCGGGAATTGCTACGGAGAGGGGGCAATTTCAGGGGGCAATTTCAGAGGAAGGACTCACCGCTTATATATTAGCCTAAATGGGGCTCCTAAGACAAGGCTCTTATCAAAGCTGCAATTAAAAACCAACCCACGGAGCGACTTGAATGAAAAGAAAACTCATAAAAGAGCAGCGTTTTTCTTCCTTCTTTAATTAAACTAAACTAGAGTATCTTATTTATTATTTAGCTCCGATCTAGATTAGTGTTTACTGTATCTCCCTCATTGGCTTAACAAGCATTGTTGCTATCTCAACAAAGATGAGTCTAAAGTCCATCTCAAGTCTGTGAAAGTACAAAATATGAAAAACATTCTGGAGAGCTGTGCCAATATATTTTCCAAACATTATAATTTATATAAATCTCCATTTCCTCTATTGTTTGGTTATTAATTAGTTTTGCTGAAGAAGAGCTACTGAATGTTGAGTGACCACAATACTTTCCCTTAGTATGTACATTATATAGGTACCTAAAGTAAAAATTGACTGTTGTTAACAACTCATGGATTCAGTTTAATTTTTTTTTTTTTTTTACACCACAACTGAAGAATTGTTTCGAAATAAGATGATAAATCCCATCAAATCACCTTTACCCTTCGCCGTAAACCTATAGACTGCCTCACAGTATCCTTTGATAACGTTACTCTTATTCGTGTTGAACAAATCCGCTATCTTGGACTAGATCTGGTCAAACGACAAACTTGAAATCCTCACACAAGACAGGAAACTGCAAGTCGATTCCCAACTATTACAAAACTTATTAGAAAAACATTCTAAACTTCCAATGCATTACAAAAAGACATATACATGACTATAAGGCCTATTTGGACATACTGAGTTGAGCTTTGAGGCTTCGAATTCCTCTCGTATCCAACCCTTACAATCCAGAAGGAAAACTATTAAAATTATTCTTTCATCACAAACTCCATACTGTCTAAAACCTAAGAGATACTGAACTGTTCTGCTAGTCTTTGCGATTAAAAAGAACACCGATGCGTTTAAAAAAAAAACTACAGTCTATAGAGTCTTTTCACAACTGATCACCATATTTTATGAATCAAATACTATCATCCTTGCATAATGTTTATAGAAGGTATTTTTTTGTTAGCATCCCATCTAACTTAATGCTTCCATTTGTTTCATATTTCATATCATTCACCCAAACCTCCGTGAGGAAAAATAGAATTTTGGAATCATCATCCTAGTTCTTAACTTCCTTTCAAAATAAAATATATCATGATTGGATACTAACAGAAATATCTACAACCTATTAGATTTGAAAAATTAAATAAGCGTTTCAGATCACAAAGACCCTTTACTTTTATTTTGCTTATGCTTTTTAACACGAACATTCAGAAAGTAAACAATGATCACATTTTATTTTAAACATTGTTTTCAATGCAGTTATGTTAAGCAAAGAAGTTTTTTAAAGAAAAAACTGACAAAGCCAATATATATATTTTTGCAGTGAAACGAGTTGTACATATTGATGGCATATGTTTATAATTTGACTGATATTTGTTACTATTATCCATAATATGATGCCTTTCTTTAATTAATACATCCATTTGCTTGTATTACCATTCGGTAACTGACCAATGTATTATGCGCATTACTCTCATAAGCTATATACTAATGACTTTTTTTTAACTTATTATTTCAATATATAATTAGATTTTCAATAAGTAATCCAACAAACAGTTTGCTTTGATCAAACTCGAGACATCATTGATACTGAATCGATCAACGGACCATCGCCTGGATTGTTGTAAGAGGGAAGGACTAAAATACGGAACTCGCTAAAAAAAGGGAATTGGATGCTCGCTGGGAGGGAATCCTCTACAGTCTATATCCAGGACTACACAAAGGAACCTCTACAAATCTTCTCCTTCTGCCTCCGGGATTCGGAGAATTTTCTCTATAACCGGTTTTCCCGGGTAGGATGTTTATCCGACCGTGCTCGAAGCGGAGGAAAGGTCTAGAATTTATTCGAAGAAAGGAAACAATTCCAGTTGGTATTACTGGAACTATCGGAGCGAAAGGGTGCCCCACAGATCAGGCGTCCCCCCTACAGTAAAATTAAATTGCCGTCTGCGTCGGTGTGTGTGTGTTGCCGGAGAAAGTATCCAGGACATTAGGGAGACTCCAGTTATACACGGTACGTTAAGCTGGTACCTGGTCCTTCTCTCGGGGCAGTTCTTGCTTGATATTGCTCTCATACCGCCTTCAGGAGCTCTAATGGAGATTACTTGCGCTTCTGCTCCTCGACTTCTGTTGGACCTAATTATTTTAAACACTTTGTCTCGCGCTGTATTCTTTCTTTCGAGCATTAATTTTCTCGAATTATATGCCTTTTTTTCCAATTTTTCAAAATACGGGACGAAAACTATCATTTATAATTCTTCAATAATAAAAATAGAATGTCAATCATATCAAATATATTATAGTATTAGAAAACATTATCCAAAAGAAAAAATATTATTCAAAATTTTAATGCTGGAGAAAAGTTTCATTTGGTATAAAAATATTAAATAAATGAATTCTGATATATGTTTTCTAATTCACATTTGAAAAAATATGTCAACTAAAACTAAATATCTTTATTTAATTAAACAATTTTTCTAAATATCCCATTTTTTTTTAAAATTAAATGTTTCACTCTTTTAGTGCCGACCAACAGTAAAAAAAATCAGAGAATAGTGGACCAATTTGGTTATAACCCCAATAGGCCGACACTTATAGGCAATAACAAATTTAGTAACCCTCTTAAAATTTAAAGGTTTACGTTTCAAGTTAAGGGAAATCGCTACCTGCCGTTTACGAATTTTCTGACGGATTTATTTGTCATAAAATTTATTGTTATTGTTATTCAATAAAAGACAGGAACATTTTCATTGAAGGTATAAATTTATCCACTAAGTTCATTTTTTTCAAATACAAAGGAAACTATATACGGCAGCTGCATGGATTAACGATGGGGTCTTCTTTATCGATAAATTTGAGTGGGATTTATATCAACAATTTATTAAACACCCAATTAATGAAAACAGAAATAAAACCAATCCTAATAAGAAAATATATAGACGACTTAATAATCATAGCAAAGAAAGATTGCTACCAAGAAATTTTAAAATTATGTAATAAATTCCACAAAATAATTGAATTCACTGTTGAAATACCTCAAAATAACAAAATAAGATTCCTGGAAATGGACATAATCATAGATGGACAAAACATAACCACAATGTGGACCAAGAAAACTAATACAAGCAATAGATTACTAAATTTCTTTTCTAATCAACCACATTACCAAAAAAGAAAACATTGCAAAAAACGTAATAGATAGAGCCATAAACTTAACAGACAATATTTACACAAACGATATTAAGACTGAGGTATACACCATGCTAACTGAAAACTTCTATCCCAAAAGATTGATAAACAGATTATTTTACAATAAAATTAATAAAAAACATATAACCAGAAACAACACAGAAAGTAGAACTCCGAGAAAAATAAAAGTAATTAGAACAACAAAGGAAGATAAAATGGAAAAACCACCAAGTCAAAAAAAAATCACTGAATTTAATAAATAAATAAACAAAAAGATTACAATAGACGACAATAGAGAAAATGGACAAGAAGAAACAAATAGTAATAGCAATAATAATTTTTTTTTTAAACTTCAATACATACCAGGTCTTACAAATAAAATTAAAAAAACACTGACAGAATATGATACAAATATCAGAACCGGTCTATACAACAATAATAAGTTACAGAATAAGCTGTCAAACATGAAAGACAAAGCTGATAAGATGGAAAAACTAAATGCAATTTATAAGATAGATTGTAAAAATTGCGGAAAAATATATATTGGTGAAACCTCTAAAAAACTGGAAACTAGGATTAAGCAACATGTAACCAATTGTAAAAACGCTAAAAATATAAATTGCACAGCTCTAGCCTACCACAGTATAAAACTAAACCATGAATTCAATTTCGAAAACCCAAAAATAATAGATACAGCACAAAATACAAAAATCAGAAGATTTCTAGAAGCTATATAAATAACAAAAAACATACAAATACACAGTAAACGACAAAACTGACACTTAACACCTAAATACACATTACGCTGACATTATAAATAGACTCAAATTATAAACATAAAAATCAGATGAAATAAACGGGTTTAAGTAAAAAATCACTAAGTTAATGTTAAATACAAAGCAGTACTTGTAAAAATCAGGGAGGTAACCAAACAGCACATTGGACATGAGATAAGGTCCAAAGAGGTAGTAAGAAATATAGAGATATGGCTGTCCTAAGGAGTAGTGAAGATGCACAAATTGTGAGATGATTTCTTAGAAGAAATTATGAGGTGAATATAATTGTGTGAACTATAATGAATAGACATGGACATTGTTGTTATGATAGTTTTGTTATTGTTATAGATTTAAGGTGCATGAATATGGGACAGTGGTCCCGAAACGTTGTACCATGTGGTGATATTTTTAATAAAGAAATTTCATTAAATTGGAAGTCATTAACCTCAAAAGAAAAATTTTTTATTTGTCATTTGTCACAGATCAACCAACAGTGATCCTCAGAATTTGATATTAGCTTATTTAAATAACGTCTTTTTTATGAACTAATATAATAAATGAGTGATTTAAAGAATAAACCATTGAGTGATTGCTTGCACCGTTTTTAGTTATTTTGACAATCTCTCAAACCAGTTCTCTCTTCACCCCTTTCTCTAGTTCTAACACTCCATAATCATTTATGTTCATATGGAGCTCATACGAAAAGTAAGCATCATTTGAAGATCAGTTGTAGAAGATTTGTCAAAGACCAAACAAGGAGAAAAGTTGTAATAGAATGAAATAGAATTTTTTATATCCCATCTTATTAAAAAGTATATCTTATATACTATAAATAAATTATTTAGAAATATTGACTTTCTCAATTTCCAGATCACCAGACAACCCAGATATGCACGAGTTGAGAAAAATAAGGAAGGATACAAGAGGTTGAAGAGTATTTAATGGATAGTATAGAATCCCAGAAATATAAGATATGATTGAAGGTAGTTATAAATTTTTAGATGATATTGAGAATGATAAAATGTGATCATTTTAAATTGGAACTGATCAAAGGTGAATCTGAGTTACCAGAATAGTTGGAATCATAAGAAGGTGGTTGATATTTATCTATATTTATTAATCTAGTTGCTGTACTAAATTCTACGGAAATTATTAAAGACATTTGAAAAATAAGGCTGTTAGCAGCAATAAATACCATTCCGAAAATAAAAAATGGAAAATATTTTATAAATTGTAGAGATCTTCTAGGTAGTTACTCAATGTTATAATATCTACTCCCTGGGCATTATAGGCGGAAATAGCTCTGTGGACCTAATAGCTTTTTTTCAAACTTATTTATTTATTTATTATAATTTATTTATATTTTTTTAAATGTATTTACTAGATACTTAATTATTTATTTGCTTTTTGATTGTTTTTCTGCTGTCTATTTTATTTTTGATTTATTTCTATTTATTCATCATTTATTTTAACTTGCATTGCATTTGTGTATCTGATTGAACGACCTGCGGAACACTGGAGAAAAGGGAGGTATGAAAGAGTGGATTAGAGAGAACAGCGTTGATAAGGTTGAGAAAAAAATGGATAGAACGAAAAAGAAAAATTTAATGTAAATCTGTGCAAGGAGTGAAAGAAGAAAAAAATATATAAAACATTAAAATAAAAAATAATGTCTGAAATTGAAATTGCATTTAGGTTATAGTTAATTTTCAAAGAAAAAGTAGAAACAAATTTTTATATATTTATTATTTTGTTTTAATACGGTGTAAACAGTAG